>NC_091183.1:4369589-4544589 GCF_040958095.1 Procambarus clarkii | reverse complement strand
CCTGTTGCCAGTGATTTGTTATAAGTAGTAGGGATGGCGGCGTATGGGCCCTTTTTTTCTCGGGGAAAAAAGGGCTGATATTACCAAGGGGCGTATGGGCCCTTTTTTTTTCAGGCAAAAGTTCCGCTACGGCCCACCAGATTCAATGAACTTTGGAAAAGAGTCGATATGCTCTTAGAGGTTTCTTATGAAGAAAATAATTTCTGAGATTTTAGAAGTTTGTTAAAAGTTCTTATGATGAAAATAATGTCATACGAGTTTTGTTAAAGTTCTTATGGGAGAAATTTTTCAGAGTTCATACCAAGAACAAACAGATATTTAGGCCTTTTACATTTAAGTAGGATTCTTACTTAGAAACTAGTATATGGCTATATAACTGAATCATTATCCTGCCATCCCCCTCCCCCGGCATCTCCTGCTCATGCATCACACCCCCTCCCTCCCCCTTACCTCACAATCTCTCGCGTCACCTGTATTTACCTTACGCCACCAGCCAGACGTTGCCTTCAGGTCACCTCCATAATCTTATCTTCTCCATAATATCCGACCATCCCTCACCCCTCTCCTTACCTGTTACAGTACCCCTCTCTCCTTTCATATTGTTCTCTCTTCATAATTCCTTACAGCTATTTTCTGACATCGTAATGCTTGTTCCTTTTTCATTAACCAGTCAGTTTTACACAAATCAACCTAGGCATCTCAATGTAACCTTTAATACTGAAGCTGCCTCTGAGACTAATGCCTGAAATAATCAGAGTCAAGCTTTTCCGTGAAGTTAACAGAGTCCACTTTGCGAGCAAAATTCATCAGAGTCCAGTTTTTACCCAAAAATGATCAGAGTCCAATTAACAACAGAAATTCATCAGAGTCCAGTTTTCTAGCAAAATTCATCAGAGTCCAGTTTTTACCCAAAAATTATCAGAGTCCAATTAACAACAGCAATTTGACAGAGTCCATTTTCTACCCAATTTTCATCAGAGTCCAGTTTATACCGAAAATTTGCCAGAGTCCACTTTGTGCCAAAATATTCAGAGTCCAGTTCATGATCGAAATTAATCAGAGTCCAATTGAAGACCCAAATTTGACAGAGACCACATTTTCCCTACTAGCAGTCCAATCCCCCTGAAATTTTAAACAGTCATATTTCAGTCGTAGTAAATAAGATCAAGTCAGTTACTGAGCTCCAGCTCTCGTCCCCCACCCTACTTCCCCCTCAAGTCTTTGTTAATATCCTATCAATTCCCCTGAATTTTTTACCCTCTGTATTTCAGACACCGTAAATAAGATCAAAAACAGTTAGCGAGCTCCAGCTCTCGTCCCCACCTTAGTTCTCTCTCGTATCTTTGTAAATAACCGATCAATTTCCCTGAAATTTTTACCCTCTGTATTTCAGACATAGTAAATATGATGTAAACAATTATAAAACTCTAGCTCTTGTCCTTTGTCCAAGTTCACTCCTGTAAATTCATTACTATCAGTCCAAATCCCTCTGAGATTTAAACACCCCAACTACATTTTCAGAACCCCTGCAAATAAATCAAGCTGAAATTACCGATTTCCAACTCATGTCCTTCACTTAGTTCAATGTTCATCAAATTATTTCAGATCAAGCCTCTCTCCAGTCTATCAAAGTAAACATCATTTCCTTTAATACCCTTGGTGTACTCGGGTCCGTAATATTCACACTGTCATATAACACCTTACCTTCAATACCTTTTTGTTTACCCAAGTAAGCAATAATCACATGATCAAAATCTCACCGTACACTTTCCCTCCCTTACCTTCTCATCCCCAACTTATCCAATCTTCAATAATCCTACTGTATTTTCATATTTTCTCTATATTCACTGTGTTCTTCGTATTCTCATCCATGTTTTCTGTGTTCACTTCATGTTCAGCAAGTATTTGCAGCATGCTCAGTTCAAATTTGTTTTCACCGGTTTTTCTCAATTTTTCTGTTTTCTACCATTTCCCCCGTATGTTCACTATGTTTTTATCATGTTTTCATGTACATCATATGTTCTCTTTACAACTTTTATACTCAATATTCATGTTCTCAATGTTCTTAGCTTGTTCTTCACATGTTCAGTGCTCATTATTTGTATTCCCTATGTTCCTTACCATGTCTTCATATTCTCTGTAAGTTCATATTCCCTGCATGTTCACTGTGTTCATCAACTTTTCTTACATGTTTTCTGTGATCACCGTATGTTCACTGTGTTCATTCCCTTACTTAACCTCAATTTTTTATGTTGTTTGTTCCTTTAAACCAATTTGTTTCTTCCATTCACTAACTAGTTCTTTGTCAAATATTATCATCGGCAATACAGTTCCCTCAACAATTTTAGTCACCCAGTTTTATTTGCAAAACTATGTCAAAGTAATTCTCGTAGTCAACTTAATAGTTCTACCAACCTTGTTCTTAAACAAATCTACACTTTATTCAGTTCCAAATTTACAAAGACAAACCTTTCTTGTAACTTCTTAACTAAAAATTACTTGTCAATCAACCGAAAATAGTCAGGATTAATCTCATTCAACACCGTTCTTAACTAAAACATCCTTGCTCTTAGCTAAAAATTTCCAAAGGATTCTTTCCAACACTGTTCATAACTAACTTTATCCATCGTCATTCAACTAATAATAATAACTTTCATCATTTCCCAACTAAACTTATTCCATAGTCAACAGAAAATAACTGTGTTCATCATGTTTCATTGTCATTTCTTATCTAAAAAATTATCCGCCAATCATCAGAAAAGTCATGTTCATCATGTTTTGTCGTTTTCCTTAACTAAAAGTATTCATCAGTCAACTAAAAAATAGTTACTTCATCATGTTTCCCTGACATTTCTTAACTGAAATATCACTTCTCTCATCTGAAAATAGTCATGTGTAGCCTCTTTCCAACACTGTTCTTAACTAAAGTAACCTTTCACTTCGCTAAAATAGTCAAATGTAACTTTTTCAGCACTTTCGTAGCTAAAATTATATGTCGTTAAGTAAGAAATATAGTCAAAGACACTATTCGAGACATCAAGGACTTACTCAAAGACATCAAAGTTGCTCTCAAAGACATCCTTTGAGACATCAAAAACATCCTTTAAGACTTCAAGGGCACTCTTCGAGATATCAAAAGACTCTTAAACACTCAAAAATTTACTCAAATACTCAAAGTTATTCTCAGAGTCATCAAAAAGTTAATCTCAGTCATCAAATGTTATTCTCTAAGTAACCTTCCGTTCATCAGAGAAACTTTCTAAGACATCTTCGTTCATTAAAGTTAATCTCAGAGGCATAAAAGTTATTCTCAGAGCTATCAAAAATTATTCTTGATGTCATCAAAAGGTATTTTCACGTACTCAAAGTTAATCTCGGTCGTCAAAGTTGTTCTGTAAGATATCTTCGAGACATCAAAGTTACTCTTCAATACATCAAAGACGCATTCAAAATACTACTCAGGTTCTCAGAAGTCATTCTCAAAGTCATCAAAGTTGTTTTGTAAGATATCTTCGAGACATCAAAGTTACTCTTCAATACATCAAAGACACATTCAAAATACTACTCATGTTCTCAGAAGTCATTCTCAAAGTCATCAACGATTTTCTCAGAGTCACCAAAGGTATTCCAAGAGACGTTAAAATTAATCTCAGTCATCAAACTTGCTCTCAAAGTCATCAAAGATAATCTTAGAGTCATCAAAGGTATTCTCAGAGTCACCTTCGTTCGTCAGAGAAACTTTCCAAAACATCTTTGTTCATCAAACTTGTTCTCAAAGTCATCAAAGTTATTCCAAGAGACATCAAAAGTTAATCTAAGACATCATCTTTCATCGAAGTTATTTTTAGAGACATCTAAAGTTATTATGTAAGACATAAAAGTTATTCTCAGAGTCATCAAATGTTATTCTCGAAGTCATCAAAGATATTCTCAGAGTCATCAAAGGTAATCTCTAACTCACTTTCGTTCAACATAGTAATTCTCTAAGTCATCAAAGTTATTCTCTAAGACAACAAAGTCATTCTCAGAGTCATCAAAAGTTATTCTCAGAGTCACCTTTGTTATTCAAAGAAGCCTTCTGAGACATCCTCGTTCAACAAAACTGTCCTCAGAGCCATCAAAAAGTTAAATACAGTCATCAAAGTTATTCTCTAAGTAACTTTTCGTTCATCAGAGAAGCTTTCTAAGACATCTTTGTTCATCAAAGTTGTTCTCTAAGACATCAATGTTGTTCTCTAAGAAATCAAAGATGTTCTTTAAATCATAAAAGTTATTTTTCGAGCTATCAAAGTTTTTCTTCGTTCATCAAAGTTATTCTCAGAGTTATCAAGAGTGATCTCTAATTCACCTTCGTTCACCAAAAGTTGTTCTCTAAGACACCTTTGTTTATCAAAGAAACTCTCCTTCTTCCATCACGTTATTCTTAAAGACATCATCAGTCATAAAATTTCTCTCCAAAATGTAACTAGTTCAGCTTTTCATACCAAACCTGCACTTCTGTTAAAATATATTTTCTTAGTCACTTTACCTTAAAACTGTTCTCTGAACTATACTGCTTAAACCTACATAACCTATCCTCTCCACCCAATGTTACTTAGTTAACAAAACGATCCTAAACCTAACCTAACTTTGCCTATCCTAACTTAACTTACCTTACCCTACCTAACTTACCTATCCTAACTTAAATACCCTAACCTATCCTAACTTAACCTGCTTAATCTATCTTACCTAACCTAACTTACCCAATCTAACCTAACTTAGCCTAAAATATCATAACCTTACCTAACTTAGCCTAAAATATCATAACCTTACCTAACTTAGCCTAATTTACCTAACCTAACGTACCTATCCTAACTTAACTTGCATAACCTAACCTAACTTACCTAACCTAACCTAACCTAACCTAACTTACCTAACGTATCCTAACTTACCTAACCTAACTTAACCTGCTTAACCTAACTTACCTTACCTAACTTATCCTGCTTAACCTAACTTACCTACCATACCTAACTTAACCTGCTTAACCTAACTTACGTAACTTTTCTTACCTATCCTCTCCTAACCTAACTTGCTTTACCTAACTTAACCTTACATTCTCAAACTGATGTATCCTTACTTATCTAGTCCAACCAGACATGACCTAACTTACATAATTATTCCTGCTTGTCTTTTGTGTTACGTCAATCATTGTCTCATATTTATTTGTTCGTTTCAATAGTTAACTTCTCAAATGGTCACTTATGCATTTCAAGTGGTGTTTGTTAGAGATTGTATATTTAAGCATTTCAAAGGATTTTTGTTATATATGGGCATTTACTCATTTCAAGGGTTAATTTCTCAAATGGACATTTTTGCATTTCAAGTTTTATTTGTTTAAGATTGGGTGTTTTACCATTTCAAAGGATTTTTGTTATATATGGGAATTTACTTGTTTCAAGGGCTAATTTCTCAAATGGTCATTTTTGCAGATCAAGGGTTATTTGTTAAAGTTCATCAAGTTGCTCATAAGTAGTATTTATTATGTTTGTTATCATTTGTTCTTATTCCCCAACCCCATTACCTATCCTCTTGTAATCTTTGTGTATTCATTATGTTGGTTATCATTTGTTCTTATTCCCCATCCCTTTAACCTAACCACTTATTCTTAGTGTATTCATTATGTTGGTTATCATATGTTCTGATTCCCCAACCCTTTAACCTAACCTTTCAGATGTAGTTTATTGTGTTTTGACGTATTTGTTGAATATATTATCCTTATCCTAACCTTTCAGATGTAGTTTTGTTTCTTCTTTTTGTATATTTTACCCAAACCCACCATCCCACTTATCCTTCTTTCTTTCTTTTACTTTATTTTTCACATATAAGTTCATTCTTTATCTTAGTAATAATAAAATTACAATAGTAAAGAATCAGATCTACTAAGACTTGAAATTGAGAAAACAAGAGAGCAAGGGAGTGAGAGCATGAAAGAGGAGCAAGAAGTAAGAGAGAGGGGGCGGAAGAGAATGGGACCAAAGAAGAGAGAATGAGAGAGAGAGTGTGTGGGCATGGGAGAACTAAGACTTGAATTTGAAAAAAAAGAAAAATAAGAGAATGAGAGAGAGTGAGCGAAGGGAAAGAGAAGGAGGACGATAGAGAGAAAAGGGGGGATAGAAGGAGGGAGATAAAGAGAAAGGGGGATAGAAGGAGTAGGAGAAACAAAGTAAAAGAAGGAAAGAAGGATAAGTGGGATGGTGGGTTTGGGTAAAATATACAAAAAGAAGAAACAAAACTACATCTGAAAGGTTAGGATAAGGATAATATATTCAACAAATACGTCAAAACACAATAAACTACATCTGAAAGGTTAGGTTAAAGGGTTGGGGAATAAGAACATATGATAACCAACATAATGAATACACTAAGAATAAGTGGTTAGGTTAAAGGGATGGGGAATAAGAACAAATGATAACCAACATAATGAATACACTAAGATTACAAGAGGATAGGTAATGGGGTTGGGGAATAAGAACAAATGATAAACATAATAAATACAACTTATGAGCAACTTGATGAACTTTAACAAATAACCCTTGATCTGCAAAAATGACCATTTGAGAAATTAGCCCTTGAAACAAGTAAATTCCCCAAATATAACAAAAATCCTTTGAAATGGTTAAACACCCAATCTTAAACAAATAAAACTTGAAATGCAAAAATGTCCATTTGAGAAATTAACCCTTGAAATGAGTAAATGCCCATATATAACAAAAATCCTTTGAAATGCTTAAATATCCAATCTCTAACAAACACCACTTGAAATGCATAAGTGACCATTTGAGAAGTTAACTATTGAAACGAACAAATGAATATGAGACAATGATTGACGAAACACAAAAGACAAGCAGGAATAATTATGTAAGTTAGGTCATGTCTGGTTGGACTAGATAAGTTAGGATACATCAGGTTGGGAATGTAAGGTTAAGTTAGGTAAAGCAAGTTAGGATAGGTAAGATAAATTACGTATGTTAGGTTAAGTTAGGTAAGGTAGGTAAGTTAGGTTAAGCAGGATAAGTTAGGTTAAGTTAGGTAAGGTAAGTTAGGTTAAGCAGATTAAGTTAGGTTAGGTTAGGTAAGTTGGGATTGGTTAGGTTAGGTTAGGTAAGTTAGGTTAGGTTATGCAAGTTAAGTTAGGATAGGTATGTTAGGTTAGGTAAATTAGGCTAAGATAGGTAAGGTTATAATATTTTAGGCTAAGTTAGGTTAGTTTGGGTAAGTTAGGTTAGGTAAGTTAGATTAAGCAGGTTAAGTTAGGAGAGGTTAGGTTATTTAAGTTAGGATAGGTAAGTTAGGTAGGGTGAGGTAAGTTAAGTTAGGATAGGCAAAGTTAGGTTAGGTTTAGGAACGTTATGTTAACTAAGTAACATTGGGTGGAGAGGATAGGTTACGTAAGTTTAAGCAGTATAGTTCAGAGAACAGTTTTAAGGTAAAGTGACTAAGAAAATATATTTTAACAGAAGTGCAGGTTTGGTATGAAAAGCTGAACTAGTTACATTTTGGAGAGAAATTTTATGACTGATGATGTCTTAAAGAATAACATAATGGAAGAAGGAGAGTTTCTTTGATGAACGAAGGTGTCTTAGAGAACAACTTTTGGTAAACGAAGGTGAATTAGAGATCACTTTTGATGACTGTTACGGACCCGAGTCCAGCGTCCAAGCACGGAGCAGTGACGACCACGCCATCTGTGGGTCAGCTCCCGAAACCCCCTGCAAATGGACGACGCCATCTAGTGAGGACGAGATATACCGGCCACAGGGGCTGGTTTCCCGTCCTAATCAGCTCGTAACATAGCCGCTGCTGACCTCTGGTGAGGTGACGCTTAGACAGCAACGCCATCTATGGAGTGGATAGGTGGGCGTTTGTGTCTAAGCTTGTAAGTGAGGTGCCCTAGGGTGTCCCTAGTACTGATGACGTGTCTGATTACAGAGTTGACCTGGGACTGCTGGATTGGATGATGGGCAGTCTACCCAAGGCAGCCATAGTATCTCCACGTGTTTGCTGCAGAAGCTGTGAGGCACCCCTCGGATGAACACTGCTGTGTTAGCCTGCCTGTGAAGTGGCAGAACCAGGAATTGTCGTACCTGGGGCTGACTGGTGGAGAAGACTAGCCACTGGGGTGTTGAGAGAGGAGAGTGATCAGCGGAATCACACGAGGCTCCTGCCTAGGGCTCGCAACCCTAGTATCGGTCGTGGAGTGGCTTACGCAGCAGAGCTGATTGGAACCTGCCAGCTACAGGCTGGATTTGTGGTTGAAGGCCTCCACGACGGTGCACCCAGTGGGACTGTGATTTGGCTGGCCTGTGGCCAGGGTAGACTCGCTTAGAGAATCGAAGGATTCATCGTGAGGCCACAAGAAGAGTACCAGTGCTAAGCATCGTTGAGCACCATGAAACATCCTGAGTCTTCAGAGGAAGACAAGTCATTGTACATAAGGGTAGTCATAGTAACCGCGTGTGACTGTTTATATATTTATTTATGGTGGTGGTGTAATTATATATTTAATTTAGTGTGTTTGTATCCCTTCCCCTTTAATTTACTTGCGTTACGGAACACACCCATTGAAAGTCACTACTAACTTGGGGTCGGATACCCAAACTCTAATAACATCAGAGAAGAACCAGAATTGTGACCCAATACGGCCGTAACAATGACTTTGAGAATAACTTTGATGAACAAAGAAAAACTTTGAAAGCTCGGGGAATAACTTTTATGATTTAGAGAACATCTTTGATGTCTTAGAGAACAACATTGATGTCTTAGAGAACAACTTTGATGAACAAAGCTGTCTTAGAAAGCTTCTCTGATGAACGAAAAGTTACTTAGAGAATAACTTTGATGACTGTATTTAACTTTTTGATGGCTCTGAGGACAGTTTTGTTGAACGAGGATGTCTCAGAAGGCTTCTTTGAATAACGAAGGTGACTCTGAGTATAACTTTTGATGACTCTGAGAATAACTTTGATGACATAGAGAATTACTATGTTGAACGAAAGTGAGTTAGAGATTACCTTTGATGACTCTGAGAATATCTTTGATGACTTCGAGAATAACATTTGATGACTCTGAGAATAACTTTTATGTCTTACATAATAACTTTAGATGTCTCTAAAATAACTTTGATGAAAGATGATGTCTTACATTAACTTTTGATGTTTCTTGGAATAACTTTGATGACTTTGAGAACAAGTTTGATGGACAAAGATGTTTTGGAAAGTTTCTCTGACGAACGAAGGTGACTCTGAGAATACCTTTGATGACTCTAAGATTATCTTTGATGACTTTGATAACAAGTTTGATGACTGAGATTAATTTTAACGTCTCATGGAATACCTTTGGTGACTCTTGAGAAAATCGTTGATGACTTTGAGAATGACTTCTGAGAACATGAGTAGTATTTTGAATGCGTCCTTGATGTATTGAGTAGTAACTTTGATGTCTCGAAGATATCATACAGAACAACTTTGATGACCGAGATTATGAAAATATGAAAATATTTTTTGATGATTATGAAAATACCTTTTGATGACATCGAGAATAATTTTTGATAGCTCTGAGAATAACTTTTATGCCTCTGAGATTAACTTTAATGAACGAAGATGTCTTAGAAAGTTTTTCTGATGAACGAAAGGTTACTTAGAGAATAACATTTGATGACTGAGATTAACTTTTTGATGACTCTGAGAATAACTTTGAGGATGCGAGTAAATTTTTGAGTGTTTGAGAGTGTCTTTTGATATCTCGAAGAGTGCCCTTGAAGACTTAAAGGATGTTTTTGATGTCTCAAAGGATGTCTTTGAGTGCAACTTTGATGTCTTTGAGTAAGTCCTTGATGTCTCGAAGAGTGTCTTTGACTATATTTCTTACTTAACGACATATAATTTTAGTTACGAAAGTGCTGAAAAAGTTACATTTGACTATTTTAGCAAAGTGAAAGGTTACTTTTGTTAAGAACAGTGTTGGAAAGAGGCTACACATGACTATTTTCAGATGAGAGAAGTGTTATTTCAGTTAAGAAATGACAGGGAAACATGATGAAGTAACTATTTTTTAGTTGACTGATGAATACTTTTAGTTAAGCAAAAAGACAAAGCATGATGAACATGACTTTTCTGATGATTGGCGAATAACTTTTTAGATAAGAAATGACAATGAAACATGATGAACGCAGTTATTTTCTGTTGACTATGGAATAAGTTTAGTTAGGAAATGACGAAAGTTATTATTTTTAGTTGAATGACGATGGATAAAGTTAGTTATGAACAGTGTTGGAAAGAATCCTTTGGAAATTTTTAGCTAAGAGCAAGGATGTTTTAGTTAAGAACGGTGTTGAATGAGATTAATCCTGACTATTTTCGGTTGATTGACAAGTAATTTTTAGTTAAGAAGTTACAAGAAAGGTTTGTCTTTGTAAATTTGGAACTGAATAAAGTGTAGATTTGTTTAAGAACAAGGTTGGTAGAACTATTAAGTTGACTACGAGAATTACTTTGACATAGTTTTGCAAATAAAACTGGGTGACTAAAATTGTTGAGGGAACTGTATTGCCGATGATAATATTTGACAAAGAACTAGTTAGTGAATGGAAGAAACAAATTGGTTTACAGAAACAAAGAACATAAAAAATTGAGGTTAAGTGAATGAACACAGTGAACATACGGTGATCACAGAAAACATGTAAGAAAAGTTGATGAACACAGTGAACATGCAGGGAATATGAACTTACAGAGAATATGAAGACATGGTAAGGAACATAGGGAATACAAATAATGAACACTGAACATGTGAAGAACAAGCTAAGAACATTGAGAACATGAATATTGAGTATAAAAGTTGTACAGAGAACATATGATGTACATGAAAAACATGACAAAAACATAGTGAACATACGGGGAAAATGGTAGAAAACAGAAAAATTTAGAAAAACGGGTGAAAAAAAATTTGAACTGAGCATGCTGCAAATACTTGCTGAACATGAAGTGAACACTGAAAACATGGATGAGAATACGAAGAACACAGTGAATATAGAGAAAATATGAAAATACAGTAGGATTATTGAAGATTGGATAAGTTGGGGATGAGAAGGTAAGGGAGGGAAAGTGTACGGTGAGATTTTGATCATGTGATTATTGCTTACTTGGGTAAACAAAGAGGTATTGAAGGTAAGGTGTTATATGACAGTGTGAATATTACGGACCCGAGTACACCAAGGGTATTAAAGGAAATGATGTTTACTTTGATAGACTGGAGAGAGGCTTGATCTCAAATAATTTGATGAACATTGAACTAAGTGAAGAACATGAGTTGGAAATCGGTAATTTCAGTTTGATTTATTTGCAGGGGTTCTGAAAATGTAGTTGGGGTGTTTAAATCTCAGAGGGATTTGGACTGATAGTAATAAATTTACAGGAGTGAACTTGGACAAAGGACAAGAGCTAGAGTTTTATAATTGTTTACATCATATTTACTATGTCTGAAATACAGAGGGTAAAAATTTCAGGGAAATTGATCGGTTATTTACAAAGATAAGAGAGAGAACTAAGGTGGGGACGAGAGCTGGAGCTCGTTAACTGTTTTTGATCTTATTTACGGTGTCTGAAATACAGAGGGTAAAAATTTCAGGGGAATTGATAGGATATTAACAAAGACTTGAGGGGGAAGTAGGGTGGGGGACGAAAGCTGGAGCTCAGTAACTGACTTGATCTTATTTACTACGACTGAAATATGACTGTTTAAAATTTCAGGGGGATTGGACTGCTAGTAGGGAAAATGTGGTCTCTGTCAAATTTGGGTCTTCAATTGGACTCTTGATTAATTTCGATCATGAACTGGACTCTGAATATTTTGGCACAAAGTGGACTCTGGCAAATTTTCGGTATAAACTGGACTCTGATGAAAATTGGGTAGAAAATGGACTCTGTCAAATTTCTGTTGTTAATTGGACTCTGATCATTTTTGGCACGTCAGGAGACAGCACGTCAAGGAGGTCTGACGTGCGCTGGGGGGTCCTGTCAGTTGGACAGTTTACCCCTTCTCCGGAGGACTTACACATCACCAGCGGTCTGACCGCACCTGTGGGGTCTTCCTTCGTTCATGTGTTGGACCAGAGAGGGAATTGACAGAATATTGAGCAACAAGTGCTCCCGGGACAGGTGTTGTGCAGGTGAAGTCTAGGCAGCAACGTATGCGACGGCTGATAGCTTCACAGTGATGGCGTAGTGGCTGGGCCAATCCTCTGTGAGGGAATCAGTCTGACACGACACGTCAAGGTGGACGGATGTGTGAAGGTTGGTCTTGTCAGTTTGACAGTTGAACTCCGATCCCGTGGATCTTACGCGTCACCCGTAGTCTGCAAGTACGCCGAGAGGTCTTCCTTCATTCCATGTGTGGACCGAAGAGGGAATTGACGGAATATTGAGCATCAAGTGCTCCAGGGTCGGGTGCTGTGCAGGTGAAGTCTAGGCAGTATCGTCCAGGACGTCTGATAGCTTCACAGTGACGACGTAGCGGCTAGGCCAATCCACCGGGAAGCAGTGAAAGAAGATACTAATTGGGAATCCGTACGACTGCAGCCGAGAAGTTGGTTGGCAGCCATAGTTGGGAGGAGAAGTTGACGGCCGGGAGACCGACTCCAACCCTACAAGACGTGGAGGAGGAGCACGGACCTGTGGAGGACAGAACACGGAGACGACGCGTTTATTTTTGGACGTTGATTGGGATCCTGGAGGACACGACAGGGTGTGTGTGGGGGACGTTCCCTACACGAGGCAAGAGCCTGGACCAGGAGCTACATCTCAACTCTCACCGGAGGATAGGTGGAAGTAGGTGATTCTAGTTTCCTTCCCAATTCCCCTTTAGTCAGCTATATTATTTAGCCAAAGTATTTTGTACGTCGTGAGCAAGTCTCACCAATGTCATGGTAGGACACAGTTGTGAGAAGTGGGGCCGTATAAAGCTCTCACAGGATATATTTGTGGTGTGGATGCACCCATATTATTATTGAAGAGTTTGCTGTGTTAGTTGATAATTTCTTTCATGTGACATTTATGGTATAACTTATGCCAGAGAATATATATATATAAAGTGAACCAGTTATTGGTGTTAGGCTATGTGCCCAGTATTGATATTATTACTATTATTGATATCTATGATTTATCTATATATATATACATGCTTGTGTGTTGAATAATTTCTCATGTGTGCATTGATCAATTGAATATTCGCCTACGAAAGGAATTACTGAGAACTCCAGTATTATATCTTGTTGCATTCATTATCATTATGTGAAGTACAGTGTGTTACGCCATGATAATGATTTATTATGTTCATTAATGTAGAAATGTTTTATTGAGCTCAAGCTCAGTGCAGTGATCATTTGCGTTCTATTGTCATTGTTGCAAATATTGTGTTGTGTGTCAATACAGTGATTCTCGAGAATTTAAAGAAACAGGCGCCTCACGCCAGACAAACAGATAAACGAACATTCGGGCGGTGAGAATCGCTCAACTGATTTTGACATTTGACGTGAGGGGGAGAGTGTGTTGCCATATAGATGTGCCCAAATTAGAGGTGAAGAGAGAGCGACTTCTCCATTGCACTTGTTCGCCTGTGGATTTTTGAATATGATATCTTGAATTTTAGGTAAAATACAAAATTCCTTCTCGTTTGCATTACTCCATAATTCTTGTTGCTACTTAACCGCTGAAAAGGTGAGAGTGATAGAGATACATACCTGCCTGATATTAGATTTATTTAGTGTGCTCTTACCACAGTTATCACAATTTCACCAAACCACTGCCGTGTTACTGGACACAGGAAACACCAGTTGGCGACCTTGCAGATAGTATTAGAGCCTTTGTCGGGGCGGGCACACAGTGGAGAGAGCAAACTGTGTCTCCACTCATCTCTAACTACTAAGGTCGGTTTGGGATCGACTGGGGTACTCTCCTGGCGTACAGTGGCGCCGCGAGGATGGAGTGAAGACCCGCAGGGCTACGGTGATTGACGCTTATCGCTAATAGTGCGACCGTTGAGAGGACATCTTGTATTCTGTTGCTCCCCCTCTTATGGTGAACCCGACAATATATATATATATATATATATATATATATATATATATATATATATATATATATATATATATATATATATATATATATATATATATATATATATATATATATATATATATATATTAGTATATTTTGGTAGCAGTCTTTCTTGTAAACATATATTATTAAATATGACCGAAAAAGTAAGATTAATAATTCTAACACGAATTTTGTCAATATTTCTAATGTTTCTTTTCACTGTCGATGGTAATTGAAATATCAATTCTCCAAAATTCATTTTTATTTCTAGTCTGACGCGACACTTGAACGCGTTTCGTAATAACTTATTACATTTTCAAAGACTTTAGTTTACACACACACAACTGTAACCTGCAAACACTAAACAGAGTTCTACTATGCTATAATTTAAACCTATCTTAACCTTTTATCCTATATACCTGCATTTGGGTGAGGTGATATGTTACAACAGTTTTGGATGAGGTGAAAACAAACTTTCAACACAAGACAGAACACGAAACAATGCGTATAATATTGGGTAAATTAAGGGAAGAATTGAAGTAACTGCAAAGGGCCTATTTGCCCATATTTCTTGATGCTTCTATATTGGTGCGGAGTCTTGAAGTGGGTAGAATATAGTTGTGCATTAATTGGCTGTTGATTGCTGTTGTTGACTTCTTGATGTGTAGTGCCTCGCAGATATCAAGCCGCCTGCTATCGCTGTATCTATCAATGATTTCTGTGTTTTTTGTTATTACTTCTGTGGTGATGGTCTGGTTGTGGGAAGAGACTGTATGTTCCTTAATGGAGCCCTGTTACTTATGCATCGTTAATCGCCTGGAAAGAGATGTTGTTGTCTTGCCTATATACTGAGTTCTTTGAGGCTTACAGTCCCCAAGTGGGCATTTGAAGGCATAGACGACATTGGTCTCTTTTTAAAGCATTCTGCTTTGTGTCTGGAGAGTTTCTCATGAGTAGGCTGGCCGTTTTTTTTATTTTATAGTAAATCGTCAATTGTATCTTCTGATTTTTGTCTGTAGGGATAACATTCCTATTAACAATATCTTTCAGGACCCTTTCCTCCGTTTTATGAACTGTGGAAAAGAAATTCCTGTAAAATAGTCTAATAGGGGGGTACAGGTGTTGTATTAGTTGTCTCTTCAAAGGTTGCATGGTGTTTCACCTTCCTTCTTATGATGTCTTCAACGAAACCATTGGAGAAGCCGTTGTTGACTAGGACCTGCCTTTCCCTACCGAGTTCTTCATCGACTTGCTTCCATCCTGTGCTGTGGCTGAGAGCACGGTTGACATAAGCATTAACAACACTCCTCTTGTACCTGTCTGGGCACTCACTGTTGGCATTGAGGCACATTTCTATGTTTGTTTCCTTAGTGTAGACTGCAGTGTGGAAACCTCCGCTCCTTTCCATGACTGTTACGTCTAGAAAGGGCAGCTTCCCATCCTTCTCCATCTCGTAAGTGAAACGTAACACAGAATTCCGCTCAAATGCCTCCTTCAGCTCCTGCAGATGTCTGACATCAGGCACCTGTGTAAAAATATCATCAACATACCTGCAGTATATGGCATGTTTCAAGTTCATGTCGACTAAGACCTTTTGTTCGATGGTACCCATGTAGAAGTTCGCAAACAGGACACCTAGGGAAGAACCCATGGCGACCCCATCTACTTGCTTATACATAAGGGGTTGTCATAGCCAAGGGGTGGTAATGGAGGACGTTCTCCCATGACCTATAAAAAACTCCTATACGGCATGCGTCTCAAATAGCCTCTGACAACCAAGTCCAACTCCTGGCCTGCACGGGTGGCTTAGTCTTTATGTCCGGCGCAACTGCTTTTACCGACAGGAGAAGGGTCGAGGGCGTGCCTCTGGTGCCTTAAAACCAGCTGCTCCGGGTAGATGTGACTCGATAGCCTGGGAAGGCAGCCCATCTAGGGGAAGGAAACCCCTGATTTTAAACCTCCGCTGCCTTGCGGCCATACCCCTCTTTTGGGAAATTCTTCAGGAGTCAACCTCGAGGAAAAATCCGGAGTTGGAGCCCCTAAGGCAGTTCGTTGTTAACTTCGACCTCATTCTGGCAGCTCCTGCGACGGTGCTGGAACCATGTATATTGGTATTCGCCTTTCCATGGGTAATTTCAGCAACGTTTCAGCGGTGTTAGTATATCTATACAGCAATTAGCAGGTGTCAGATGCAGCTTGCAGCAAAGTCTTTGTGCAATGTTTTCAGCGAGAAGTTGGCGACTAAATTTTGTTGAAGATTAGTTGGGATAAGTTACGTTGATGGTGTTGGTGGTGGTGGCAGACCTGCTGCATGGGTAACAGCTTCTCCTCCATATCTATCTACCGAGGCTTTGCACCCTGGAGAGGACACTCCAGCTTCGCCTCACAGCGTCGTACCAACACGGGAAGCGACAGTCTACCGGTTTTAAGTCTTCTGCTCAACTGGCGAAGAGTGTGACACCAGGGCTTGCTTCCAATGGTGGGAGGGGTCATCGTGCCCCACTGGGCAGCTACCGCCTGTCTCAAGCTGGGCAAACCCCAGTCAATAAGGTGATACCTCGCCATGGTCCGTTAACTCACTGGGTGCGTGGGGTTTAGGGTGAAAACCGACAAGCGGCCCGACAACTTTGCACCAAGCAATACCAAACCAAAGAAGAAAATATCAACTGCCCTAAAGCTGGGCACATGGAACGTCAGGACACTGACACCAGGTTTCTCCGACGACCTGCAAGAAATCAATGACGTCCGAAAAATAGCAATCATCGATAGGGAGCTGAGCAAACTGCGATGGATATTGTTGCTCTCCAAGAGACCAGGCTTCCAGGATCAGGATTTGTGAGAGAGAGAGGGCCTTCTCTTTCTTCTGGCAAGGAAAACCTCCAGATGTGACCAGAGAACATGGCATGGGATTTGCCATCAGGAATGCACTGTTGGGACACATTATGCCACCGATGGGGGGAACCGCACGAACTCTGTCTCTGCAACTGCACTCCTAAACAGGACCAGTCAATGTATTTAGTGCATATACCACCAACGCTGACTTCTCCAGCAGAGGCAAAGGAAAAATTATACGATGACCTCAACAGAGTCATAGCGAGAATCTCTGTAAAGGAGCCACTGTTCACCCTCGGCGACTTCAACGCCAGAGTGGGTTCCGATCACAACATTTGGCCCACTTGTCTGGGTCAATTTGGCATAGGGAGGATGAATGAGAACGGGCAACGTCTGCTAGAACTCTGCTGCCTTCATGGTCTCTGTGTCACCAACACGTTCTTCGGCACAAAACCTCAACACCGAGTATCTTGGAGACACCCCAGATCCAAGCATTGGCACCAGCTTGACCTGACACTTACCAGGCATGCAAGTCTACCCAGCGTAAAGATTACGCGTAGCTACCAGAGTGCTATCTGTGACACCGACCACTCCCTGGTATGTAGCAGGGTCAAGATGCAAACAAAGAAGATTCATCACTCGAAAAAGGCGGGCAGACCTCGCATCGACACCACCAAGACCTGCAATCAGGACAAGGTGGAAGATTTTGCACGTGTGCTCGAGGAAGCTCTCCCTGGCCCAGCCGGGGTCACTGCCTGTAAAAGATGGGAGCACTTCAGAGACGCTGTGTTCAATGCTGCCATTTCCACCTTTGGCAAGAAGACCAGCAGGTCGGCAGACTGGTTCGAGGCTCACTCGGAAGAGATGACACCTGTCATCGAAGAGAAGAGAAACACCTTGGCAGCCTACAAAGCCTGCCCAAGTCAGCGCAACTTACAGATCCTTTGGGCCGTCCGCTGTAAAGTGCAGCAGAGCACCAGGCGATGTGCCAGCAACTATTGGCTCCAGCTCTGCTCCCAGATACAGACTGCAGCGGATACAGGCAATGTAAGGGAATGTATGATGGCATCAAGCAGGCCCTCGGCCCAATCCAGAAGAAGACCGCTCCTCTGAAATCTGCCACTGGCGAGATGTGTAAGTTCTATTCAGTTGTGTATGTGTAAACTAAAGTCTTTGAAAATGTAATAAGTTTTACGAAACGCGCTCAAGTGTCGCGTCAGACTAGAAATAAAAATGAATTTTGGAGAATTGATTTTTGAAATACCACCAACAGTGAAAAGAAATGTACGAAAGATCGAGAAAATTCCTGTTAGAATTATTAATCTTACTTTTTCGGTCATATTTAATAATATATGTCTACAGGAAAGACTGCTACCAAAATATACTAATATTAAAACGCACGACCCAGCAGCAAGGAATCAAGCCTTCACGATAAAATATCGCCAGGATCTGATTCGTGATCAGATATACAAGGCGGAAAATGAAATCAAAGACAACAAAACGCAACTACTTCATGCTACAAACGAATGGAGAAATAGCAACATTGACGAAAGTCTCCGTACCCGCATTGAACAACACCTCGACATTCTCACAGACCGACATCACCTCAGCACTGAAACAAGGATTATCAAGAAACTAACAACGTTATATGGAGGACCTATGGCAATTCCACGACCAAGAGATGGCTTCCTGAACCTTGCAGGAATTAACCTCACTGAGGACCAAATCACTCTCCTAAATCTGGGTATAAACTGTCACGTTATGTCCAGACCGAGTGAGATGGCCCGAAAAGTGGAGTTGGAAATCCTGTTGGACGACATATTCGACGTCGAGACACAAAAGAAGGTCACTACCAAAGATACCTTACAAGCAGAACTTATTGCGGAAGGAGGAAAGAATCGAGGCAATTACAGAAGCACCATACTGTCCCCCGAGCTCAAAGCGGCAGCTATTATAGACTGTGGGTTGGTTGGTGTTGTCGTCGTTGGTCCTTCTCTATGGACAACCCAACCCACAACTCGGTAGAGTGCTTATACTAGGAGATCACCCTTGTCGCTTCTGGCTCTTGGAGAGGGGCTCAACGTCACACGTTTAGGGGATGCGGCTCCAACACTTAGCCTCGTTGTCACGTGCACACACCCACTCGAGCCGCTGTGACTCCCCACTCTCTCCTTATGAGATATGATCTCCTCAATCCCCTATGACTTACTAGTATTACCTCCTACCCTGCCCACAGCAGTGGTTCCTGGTTCTTTCTCTCTCTCTCTCTTCTTCTGTACTATTTCATGGGAAGCCTCACTAGGACAAGGGCAAACACCAGCAAATTGGGATACATTTACTGGACAAAGCACATACACGATACATACACACATATAATAATAATGAATCCTATACTCTATAATATCACAATCAGGTTGCACTCCAACACCATCAGAACTCTATTATCAGCTTATCAAGTGGTATCCTATCTCCTGGTTCACCACCTGATACTATCAACCTCCTCAAGTTGATCAAGTCTACATACACTGTTGCACCATCAGCAAGAGAATATATATATATGTATCTATAAATGTGTACAAAGAAAATCAGCATTTGAATGCAATAACATATCAGTATAAATGTTCATTGATACACAACAATAATTAATCGATCAATATCAGTCCTAGAACGCATACATCTGTAGGTAATCCAGCCTACGACTGTAACTCTAAACTTCAGTATAAAACACTCCTTGACATAAGAATGCAAACAGTCACTCACCTCTCACTGCGTCTTGCACGCTAATGACAACCAAACACTATCAACTCCCTATAAGTAATCCACCAGAACTTCCCTTCCACCTCTGGAAGTTCACTACCCTGATATCTTCAGGTTCTTCCGGGCTTCACTACCAGGATCCTCTGCAGCTCCTCCAGGCTGCTACCATGTAGTTTCCTTGAGCAACTACGGTGCTTCACCCTTCTGCTAGGTTCCTCCACAGCTCTCTTGGCTGCTACACCACCTCTACAGAAGCACGTGACACTCCTCTTCACTGCTTCTCCTCACAGCTCGAGGTCCTCTGCTTCACTACCTTGGAGTCTCATCAATTACTTCATCTATGCTGGCTTCGAAGTTCTCAGCAACTTCTTCCCCAAAGACAAACCTGCAACCCATCGACACTCCAATAAAATGTTTCCCCTTTAACACATAAACAAAAATAACACACAATATGCTTGCCTCAAACCTCTATCTGTCCTCTACATACAGTGAGAGTGGACTCCCCCGTTTTGGGCGGGTCCATACTCCACCTCGCCTGGCGGCGGTCCTCACTCGCTGGGAGGGTCTTCCTCCGTCAGGAGCCGGGCTCCCTCAGTCGTCTGTCAGAGCTCAGAGGGGACGGACGTCGCTCCGTGCTCCTCCCTCTTCACTCTCCTATTTCAGGCTTTCTGCCTTATTAAAACATGTCTAACTTATAAATAAACATTGCTATTGTCGCTGGGCACACGACCAACTGCAAGCAATCACTATGAACTGGCGTATATCGTGCTTACCACAGATTAACTGGTCGAGGGCGCTTTCCCTCTGACGGCGTCTGGTCAGGGCGCTCCACACAGCCCACGAAAATGCCTCTGAGCAGCTTATTGAACTCTGCTCGTCGACCAGGACTTGAGACCACAACGTTCCCAGCTCAGTTCCACAGCTGGCACGTCTGCACACTTCTCTTCTCTTCGAGATATATCACTAGGGGTTCCCTTCTGACGGGAGCTCAACGGAGCGCGGCTGTCCCCTGCGATGTCTGGCACTCAAGTGAGGTCAAGGTCCTCCGGAAGCGAGCCTCACGCCTCCAGCAAAATGTCCACATCTCCTAGCCAGTCATTTATCTGTTTTCTCCTTCATTGCCCATAATCTCAAACTGTTATACATATCCAAGCAACTATTTTACATATGCGTTATCACCTCAATATTTGCTAGACCTTCTAATCAGGTCAGGCTTGATGAATAACTCACAAGGAGGGAGACTCGTTTCTCCTGTAGGCTGAGATCATAACACTCCCCTCCCCTTATTTTTGAGAGTTATTCTAGTGGCTAGGCTCGAGATAACGCATCAGCCACTACATTGTCTCGCCCTCTTATGTGCGTTATCACCAGGTCATACTCTTGGAGCGATAAAAACCATCTGGTTAATCTCTGGTTTGCATGCTTCATTTTCTTCAGGAAAATTAGGGGATTATGGTCTGTATACACCGTCACTGGGTGTCCCCCCCCCCACTCACATACACTTCAAAATGTTTCAATGCCATCACCAGGGCCAAAGTCTCTTTCTCGACTGTACTGTACGACCTCTGGTGCTTAACGAACTTCTTCGAGAAGAAGGACACGGGGCGGTAAATTCCATCATTCTGCTGCGTCAGTACAGCTCCGGCCCCTATATCACTGGCATCTACAAATAACGTAAACGGCGCTTCAAAATCTGGCGACACTAGTACAGGTGCCTCAGTCAACAGTCTTTTGGTCTTCTCAAACGCTTCTTGTGCTGTTCCATTCCACTCCCACTTCTTGCTCTTTGATAGCAAACTCGTCATAGGAGCGGCTATGGTGGAGAAATTTTCACAGAACTTCCGGTAATACCCAATCATACCGAGGTATCTCAACAATTCTTTCTTACTCCTGGGCACCGGGAAGTTGTCAATGGCCTCCACCTTTGTTCTTACCGGAGCAACCTCGCCTTGCCCTACTATATATCCAAGGTACTCCAGGCGGGCTCTCCCGAACTCCCTTTTTGCCAAGTTGATCGTCATGTTGGCCTTCTCCAACCGATCGAACAAATCTAAAAGTCGATCCACATGATCCTTCCAGGAATCAGCGAACACTACAATATCATCGATGTACACTGCACATCCGGTCGCGCCTTGTAATACCTGATTCATTACTCGTTGAAAACAACTACCACTATTCTTCATTCCGAACGGCACCACTTTATATTGGTACAAGCCGAAGGGTGTCACGAACGCTGAGACCCTCTTGGCCTCCTCAGACAGGGGAATCTGGTAGTATCCCTTCAACAGGTCTATCTTCGAGACATACCGTGCACTCCCAATCCGATCTATGCAATCGTCAATGCGCGGTATCGGAAACGAGTCAGCAACCGTGAGTGCATTCACTTTCCTATAATCGGTACAGAACCGGTACGTGCCGTCACTCTTCTTCACGAGGAGGCACGGCGAACTCCAGTCACTGTCGCTAACCTCTGCCAAGTCGTTATCTAGCAGATACTTTACTTCTGCTCTCATTGCCGCTGCTTTCTCCGGGTTAACTCTGTAAGGGTGCTGCTTGATGGGCTCAGCACTCCCTACATTCACTTCGTGCACCGTTCCGCGGTGTCTTCTAGGCACGTCCGTGAATAACGACTTATTCCTCCGTAGGATCTCCACTAGCTCCTGGCGTTGGTCATCCTCCAAATGACCCAGACGCTCACCTATCTTGGCCAGGCTTTCTGTATTTGATATCTTCGCGCCATCGGCCCTCTCTAACTTACAGTTCTCCTCTTCTATCCCTTTGCCGTCTCCCCCACACAGCACAGTCGCCTGCAATAGGGTTTCCATCGGTTCTTCATCGCCTAGAGGCTTATCTCTGTCATAGTACCTCTTTATCATGTTCACGTGGCAAACCTGTGACTTCCTCGGACGATCTGGCATGTGGATTACATAATTCACATCCCCTAATGCCTTCTGGATGGTATATGGTCCACAAAATCTCGACTCGTATATACTTCCTTTTACCGGTAGCAGGACTAACACCTGATCTCCTTCTTGAAATTTCCTGCCCTTCGCCTTCCTGTCGTGGTACCTTACCATCTCTGCCTGGGATGTCCTCAAATTTTCCTTGGCCAAATCTCTGGCCCTAGAGAGTCGCTCTCTAAAAGTCTTCACATATTTTCCCACGTCCACCTTACTCCTATCCACGGTGAGCTGCTCCTTCAGCGCGCCCACTGGGCTCCTCACGGAGTGTCCGTACACCAGTTGAAATGGGGTGAATCTGAGTAATTCTACTACCGCATCCCTGATGGCGAACAACACGGATGGTAATGCCTCGTCCCAACTACTCCCTTCCTCAGCGCAGTATATCCTCGACAAGCTCTTTAGCGTTCCATGGAAACGCTCCAATGCTCCCTGCGACTGAGGGTGATACGGTGACGAGCGCACTTGCTCTACTCTCCATCCTTTCACAGTTTCCCTAAACAACTTCGACTGGAAGACACTCCCCTGGTCCGTCTGGATAACCTTGGGCATTCCTACCCATGCAATGTAGTTCTGTAGTCTATCCAGAACGGCTCTCGACGTCACTCTTCTCAGGGGGATTGCTTCAGGGAAACGGGTGGCCGTGCACATTATGGTCAGTAAGTACTCGTGGCCTTTTCTGGTCCTCGGCAACGGACCTACACAGTCTATCAAGACTCTCTCAAAAGGCTCGCCAAATGCCGGTATGGGCTTTAAGGGTGCCTTTGGTATAGCCGGAGCCGGCTTACCTGCACGTTGGCACGCCAAACATGTCCTACAATATTTCTTTACCTCCTTCCACACGTTCGGCCAGTAGAAGTGCTCCTGCACCTTATTTAAGGTCTTCTTCACCCCTAAATGCCCTGCCATATCTACGGAGTGGGCTAGTTCTAACACAGCCGCCCTAAACTCCTTCGGCACTAACACTTGGTGCTTCTCCAACCATACCTTATCTGCGCCGGCTTTGTCCGGTCGCCATTTCCTCATTAGTACATCATCGTCCAAGTAGTAATACACGGGGGACTCCGGACATGAATTTCCCCCTTTTGCCTCCCTGATTAGATCTATAAACTCCTCTTTCTGAGCCCTAATCAGGTCCGCTCGGTTCACGCTGAACTTTTCAGGTAGGGTCATTTTCACTTCCTGTCTCCTCGAATCCTCATTCTTCTGAGCTCGATCTTCATCGAACAGCCCAGACATGTCCATGTTGACCTCCTCCCTTGGTGGAGTCGACACAGCCATATCATCTCCAGTGTCTTCCTCGGCGGCTACGTCCGACTCTGTCACTACACAGGCCGGGTATACGATGACTTGACTGTCCTCTGCCTCATCTTCAAGGATGCTGGCTAGATCTATCTTGTCCGGCGTTCCACTTGTACCGCGGTCCTTCTGGTTCACCTCCGGCACAGCTTTTACTATCAGCTCTGGCAGTACCTTGGACCCACACAAGTCGTTCCCCAGGATCACTTGGACTCCTGGAACAGGTATGTTGGGGCACACTCCCAACATCACCTCCGCCGACAAATAATCTGACTTCAACTGGACAGCACACACGGGCATGTCACTCTTAGACAACAACCCATGAACCTTTATCCTCCTACTGCCAGCTAACAGTCGATCATTTCTTATTAGGCCTCTCAGAATCAAGCTCTGATTGGCTCCAGTATCCCTGAGGATACTAACCTCCACCTCGGGTTGACCTTCTATGCCGACCCAACCTTTACTAATGAACGGCCTATACCGCTCGTTCATCAAATCTACCTTCTGTGGTTTGTCTTGTTGTACATCAACGTACTTCTTCCGGGGATCACATGTCGTCAGGGTCACGACTCTCTTGCCCTGCCGACAATCTCGCATCATGTGACCTGATCTGTTGCACTTGTAGCATCTCATTTGGGAGAAATCTCTCCTATACGCCCCCGAGTGGCTCTGACTCTGCCCACTCGTATTGGAGTTCCTCGGGCCAGATGTACTACTCATACTCAGTGGAGCTTCATTGGACTCGTGTCTCCTCTGCACATTTTTATTTTCCTGCTTACCTCCAGCAGGTGGACTCGGCAACTTTCCTTCCTGGGGCTTAAAACGAGCTGGTCTGCTTGTCTGCCCCCCAAAACTTCTTCCTCCCCAGACTCCACTGGGTCTGCTATTGCTGCGTCTCGCCTCGCTTCTTACTCTGTTCTCCCTTAAGCTCTTGTACGCTTCAGTAATCATATCTGCCCTATCTGCGGCATCTTTCACCTCCTTTATCCCTGCTTCTTGGATGTTGAACTTCGTTTCGGGATGCATCATCTCCAAGAACTTCTCCATGACCATCAGTTGCTTCAGGTCGGCGTAAGATCCAACTCCAGCAACCTCAATCCACTTCTGGAATCGTCTTTCCAGATCTCTTGCTGTCTCAGCAAACGTACATGCTCCAACTTTGATCATTTCTCTGAAGCGCTTCCTATAAGCTTCTGGGGTTAACTGAAACGAGCGCAATATGCTGCTCTTTACTGTGGCATAATCCTGGCACTCTTCCAGTGACAATTGGGTGTATGCCTCCCTGGCTGCACCGGTCAATCTTAACTGGACGAGCTGGGCCCATTCCTCCTGTGGCCACTCCTTGATGCTGGCTACTTTTTCAAAATGCTCGAAGAAGCTCTCCGCCTCTTCGGGAACAAACAAGGGAATGTCCTTCTCCCTAACCCTAACATCTGGTGGGTGTGATACCTGGGTGGTGCTCTCTGGCAACCCATGTTCGATCCTTTGCTCAGCCAAGGTTCTATTCGCTTCTATCTGCATTTGTTTTGTTCTCTCTTTTTCTTTTTCGACTTGGGCTTTTTCTTTCTCCTGTTCCAACTCCAGTTCTCTTACTCTGGTTTTCTCTTTTTCTACTTCCAGTCTGGTTTTCTCTTTTTCTACTTCCAGCCTGGTTTTCTCTTTTTCCTTCTCTGCTTCATTTTTCATCTAGAGTTCTAATTTCATCTTTTCCAGCTGGAACTGTCTCTCCTTGTCCTCTCGTTGTTGCTGCATCTGGAGCTCTAACTGGAATCTCTCCAAGCTCCTATTTCGGCTACTCCTGCTACTGCGGCTACTCTTGCTGCTCCTACTCGATCCCTGGGATCTCACGTCATCCTGCCCATCATCCTCCTTTCCACTTACAGCTCCTTTTTGGGCTCCTTGCTCTGCCGCTTCACTTCTGGCTCTCAACTGTCTAAGGATCTCATCCTTCATCCCTGCTACTTTAGATGCTTTCAACCTAACGCCACATTTTTCTGCTATTTGTTTCAATTGATCCCTCGTGCAACCTTCTAAGTCCTCAGGCTTGCCTGACTCCACAAACGCTTGCACCTTATCCATCTTGTCCTGTGAATCTTCCCAAGAGAGAGAAATATACACCTGCGGTCACACAGTTTATCTATTTCAGCAAGGGTGTACAAATCCACTCTTGGACAGGGTGTGGGTGTGTCAGTTCACTCTCCCGGACACAGGCCCCCAATTTTATTATAGACTGTGGGTTGGTTGGTGTTGTCGTCGTTGATCCTTCTCTATGGACAACCCAACCCACAACTCGGTAGAGTGCTTATACTAGGAGATCACCCTTGGCGCTTCTGGCTCTTGGAGAGGGGCTCAACGTCACACGTTTAGGGGATGCGGCTCCAACACTTAGCCTCGTTGTCACGTGCACACACCCACTCGAGCCGCTGTGACTCCCCACTCTCTCCTTATGAGATATGATCTCCTCAATCCCCTATGACTTACTAGTATTACCTCCTACCCTGCCCACAGCAGTGGTTCCTGGTTCTTTCTCTCTCTCTCTCTTCTTCTGTACTATTTCATGGGAAGCCTCACTAGGACAAGGGCAAACACCAGCAAATTGGGATACATTTACTGGACAAAGCACATACACGATACATACACACATATAATAATAATGAATCCTATACTCTATAATATCACAATCAGGTTGCACTCCAACACCATCAGAACTCTATTATCAGCTTATCAAGTGGTATCCTATCTCCTGGTTCACCACCTGATACTATCAACCTCCTCAAGTTGATCAAGTCTACATACACTGTTGCACCATCAGCAAGAGAATATATATATATGTATCTATAAATGTGTACAAAGAAAATCAGCATTTGAATGCAATAACATATCAGTATAAATGTTCATTGATACACAACAATAATTAATCGATCAATATCAGTCCTAGAACGCATACATCTGTAGGTAATCCAGCCTACGACTGTAACTCTAAACTTCAGTATAAAACACTCCTTGACATAAGAATGCAAACAGTCACTCACCTCTCACTGCGTCTTGCACGCTAATGACAACCAAACACTATCAACTCCCTATAAGTAATCCACCAGAACTTCCCTTCCACCTCTGGAAGTTCACTACCCTGATATCTTCAGGTTCTTCCGGGCTTCACTACCAGGATCCTCTGCAGCTCCTCCAGGCTGCTACCATGTAGTTTCCTTGAGCAACTACGGTGCTTCACCCTTCTGCTAGGTTCCTCCACAGCTCTCTTGGCTGCTACACCACCTCTACAGAAGCACGTGACACTCCTCTTCACTGCTTCTCCTCACAGCTCGAGGTCCTCTGCTTCACTACCTTGGAGTCTCATCAATTACTTCATCTATGCTGGCTTCGAAGTTCTCAGCAACTTCTTCCCCAAAGACAAACCTGCAACCCATCGACACTCCAATAAAATGTTTCCCCTTTAACACATAAACAAAAATAACACACAATATGCTTGCCTCAAACCTCTATCTGTCCTCTACATACAGTGAGAGTGGACTCCCCCGTTTTGGGCGGGTCCATACTCCACCTCGCCTGGCGGCGGTCCTCACTCGCTGGGAGGGTCTTCCTCCATCAGGAGCCGGGCTCCCTCAGTCGTCTGTCAGAGCTCAGAGGGGACGGACGTCGCTCCGTGCTCCTCCCTCTTCACTCTCCTATTTCAGGCTTTCTGCCTTATTAAAACATGTCTAACTTATAAATAAACATTGCTACTGTCGCTGGGCACACGACCAACTACAAGCAATCACTATGAACTGGCGTATATCGTGCTTACCACAGATTAACTGGTCGAGGGCGCTTTCCCTCTGACGGCGTCTGGTCAGGGCGCTCCACACAGCCCACGAAAATGCCTCTGAGCAGCTTATTGAACTCTGCTCGTCGACCAGGACTTGAGACCACAACGTTCCCAGCTCAGTTCCACAGCTGGCACGTCTGCACACTTCTCTTCTCTTCGAGATATATCACTAGGGGTTCCCTTCTGACGGGAGCTCAACGGAGCGCGGCTGTCCCCTGCGATGTCTGGCACTCAAGTGAGGTCAAGGTCCTCCGGAAGCGAGCCTCACGCCTCCAGCAAAATGTCCACATCTCCTAGCCAGTCATTTATCTGTTTTCTCCTTCATTGCCCATAATCTCAAACTGTTATACATATCCAAGCAACTATTTTACATATGCGTTATCACCTCAATATTTGCTAGACCTTCTAATCAGGTCAGGCTTGATGAATAACTCTCAAGGAGGGAGACTCGTTTCTCCTGTAGGCTGAGATCATAACACAGCTAAAAGCCTTCGTGAGAACAAGGAGATAGTTGTCAGGAGAGGCGACAAGTCGCCAATATACGTCATTCTTAAAAAAGACGAATATCTGGCGAAAATGAACCTCATACTCTCTGACCAAACTAAATTCCAAAGGGTAACGAAGGACACTACAGCCGAATTAAAAGCAAAGGTCAACAAACTGATCGAAACTGTGAACGCCAAGAAATCCGGACTCCACCTGCAAAAGATTATTGGGGAATATAAACCTGGATATGCGTATGGAAATGTCAAGACACACAAGCCTGGAAACCCACTTCGGCCAATCATTAGCCAGATACCCACACCCACGTACAGACTGGCAAAGCGACTCAATGGCCTGCTGACTCCTTATGTCCCTTGCGCCTTCAGCCTGAAATCTCCAAAGGAATTTGTTGACTTACTGCGGGGCACACGGGCCACAGGGATCAGAGCCTCGTTGGACATAGAATCACTGTTCACCAACGAACCTGTGGACGAGACAATCGGGATGATAGCCGACAGAGTGTATCGTGATCCAGCCTGTACTCCTCTTGACATACCAGAAAATATTCTAAGGAAACTACTCCAAGCTTGTACTAAAGAGGCACCCTTGTTGAGCCCAGATGGGCACATGTATAAGCAAGTAGATGGGGTCGCCATGGGTTCTCCCCTAGGTGTCCTGTTTGCAAACTTCTGCATGGGTACCATCGAGCAAAAAGTCTTAGTCGACATGAACTTGAAACCGGCCATATACTGCCGGTATGTTGACAACATTTTTACACAGGTACCTGGTGTCAGACATTTGCAGGAGCTGAAGGAGGCGTTTGAGCAGAGTTCCGTGCTGCGTTTCACTTACGAGATGGAAAAGGATGGGAAGCTGCCCTTTCTAGATGTAACAGTCATGGAAAAGAGCGGAGGTTTCCACACTGCAGTCTACACTAAGGAAACGAACATAGGAATGTGCCTAAATGCCAACAGCAAATGCCCAGACAGGTACAAGAGGAGTGTTGTTAACGCATATGTCGACCGTGCTCTCAGCCACAGCTCAGAATGGAAGCAAGTCGACGAAGAACTCTGTAGGGTAAGGCAGGTCCTAGTCAACAACGGCTTCTCCAATGGTTTCGTCGAAGACATCATAAGAAGGAAAGTGAAACGCCATGCAACCTCTGAAGAGACAACTAACACAACACCTATACCCCCTATTAGACTATTTTACAGGAACTTCTTTTCCACAGCTCATAAAACGGAGGAAAGGGTCCTGAAATATATTGTTAATAGAAACGTTATCCCTACAGACAAAAATCAGAGGATACAACTGACGATTTACTATAAAACCAGAAAAACGGCCAGCCTACTCATGAGAAACTCTCCAGACACAAAGCAGAACGCTTTAAAAGAGACCAACGTCGTCTATGCCTTCAAATGCCCTCTTGGGGACTGTAAGCTCCAAAACACCCAGTATATAGGCAAGACCACAACATCTCTTTCTAGGCGTTTAACGATGCATAAGCAACAGGGCTCCATTAAGGAACATATAATCTCTTCCCACAACCAAACCATCGCCAGAGAAATCCTAGTAAACAACACAGGAATCATCGATAGATACAGCGATAGCAGGCGGCTTGACGTTTGCGAGGCACTACACATTAAAAAGTCAACACCAGCAATCAACAGCCAATTAATGCACAACTATATTCTACCCACCTCAAGACTCCGCTCCAATATAGAAGCATCAAGAAATATGGACCAATAGGCTTTCTACAATCACTTCCATTCAATACCCATTGTTTCGTGTTCTGTCTTGTGTTGATGAAATTAATACTCTATTAATGCCACCTTACCCCATCCACCTCACTCAAAAGTAGATATAAACAAATCGGAGATGTGTAAGTTCTATTCAGTTGTGTATGTGTAAACTAAAGTCTTTGAAAATGTAATAAGTTTTACGAAACGCGCTCAAGTGTCGCGTCAGACTAGAAATAAAAATGAATTTTAGAGAATTGATTTTTGAATTACCACCAACAGTGAAAAGAAATGTACGAAAGATCGAGAAATCTCGTGTTAGAATTATTAGTCTTACTTTTTCGGTCATATTTAATAATATATGTCTATAGGAAAGACTGCTACCAAAATATACTAATATTAAAACGCACGACCCAGCAGCAAGGAATCAAGCCTTCACGATAAAATATCGCCAGGATCTGATTCGTGATCAGATATACAAGGCGGAAAATGAAATCAAAGACAACAAAACGCAACTACTTCATGCTACAAACGAATGGAGAAATAGCAACGTCGACGAAAGTCTCCGTACCCGCATTGAACAACACCTCGACATCCTCACAGACCGACATCACCTCAGCACTGAAACAAGGATTATCAAGAAACTAACAACGTTATATGGAGGACCTATGGCAATTCCACGACCAAGAGATGGCTTCCAGAGCCTTGCAGGAATTAACCTCACTGAGGACCAAATCACTCTCCTAAATCTGGGTATAAACTGTCACGTTATGTCCAGACCGAGTGAGATGGCCCAAAAAGTGGAGTTGGAAATCCTGTTGGACGACATATTCGACCTCGAGACACAAACGAAGGTCACTGCCAAAGATACCTTACAAGCAGAACTTATTGCGGAAGGAGGAAATAATCGAGCTAATTACAGAATCACCATACTGTCCCCCGAGCTCAAAGCGGCAGCTAAAAGCCTTCGTGAGAACAAGGAGATAGTTGTCAGGAAAGGCGACAAGTCGCCAATATACGTCATTCTTAAAAAAGACGAATATCTGGCGAAAATGAACCTCATACTCTCTGACCAAACTAAATTCCAAAGGGTAACGAAGGACACTATAGCCGAATTAAAAGCAAAGGTCAACAAACTGATCGAAACTGTGAACGCCAAGAAATCCGGACTCCACCTGCCAAAGATTATTTTGGAATATAAACCTGGATATGCATATGGAAATGTCAAGACACACAAGCCTGGAAACCCACTTCGGCCAATCATTAGCCAGATACCCACACCCACGTACAGACTGGCGAAGCGACTCAACGGCCTGCTGGGTCCTTATGTCCCTTGCGCCTTCAGCCTGAAGTCTCCAAAGGAATTTGTTGACTTACTGCGGGGCACACGGGCCACAGGGATAAGAGCCTCGTTGGACGTAGAATCACTGTTCACCAACGTACCTGTGGATGAGACAGTCGGGATGATAGCCGACAGAGTGTATCGTGATCCAGCCTGTACTCCTCTTGACATACCAGAAAATATTCTAAGGAAACTACTTCAAGCTTGTACTAAAGAGGCACCCTTCTTGAGCCCGGATTGGCACATGTATAAGCAAGGAGATGGGGTTGCCATGGGTTCTCCCCTAGGTGTCCTGATTGCAAACTTCTACATGGGTACCATCGAGCAAAAAGTCTTAGTCGACATGAACTTGAAACCGGCCATATACTGCAGGTATGTTGACGACATTTTTACACAGGTACCTGATGTCAGACATCTGCAGGAGCTGAAGGAGGCATTTGAGCAGAATTCTTTGTTGCGTTTCACTTACGAGATGGAGAAGGATGGGAAGCTGCTCTTTCTAGATGTAACAGTCATGGAAGGGAGCGGAGTTTTCCACACTGCAGTCTACACTAAGGAAACAAACATAGGAATGTGCCTGAATGCCAACAGTGATTGCTCGGACAGGTACAAGAGGAGTGTTGTTAACGCTTATGTCGACCGTGCCCTCAGCCACAGCTTAGAATGGAAGCAAGTCGACGAAGAACTCTGTAGGGTAAGGCAGGTCCTAGTCAACAACGGCTTCTCCAATGGTTTCGTGGAAGACATCATAAGAAGGAATGTGAAACGCCATGCAACCTCTGAAGAGACAACTAACACAACACCAATACCCCCTATTACACTATTTTACAGGAACTTCTTTTCCACAGCCCATAAAACGGAGGAAAGGGTCCTGAAAGATATTGTCAGTAGAAACGTTATCCCTACAGACAAAAATCAGAAGATACAACTGACGATTTACTATAAAACCAGAAAAACGGCCAGCCTACTCATGAGAAACTCCAGACACAAAGCAGAACGCTTTAAAAGAGACCAACGTCGTCTATGCCTTCAAATGCCCTCTTGGGGAATGTAAGCATAAAAAAAAACAGTATATAGGCAAGACAACAACATCTCTTTCCAGGCGTTTAACGATGCATAAGCAACAGGGCTCCATTAAGGAACATATAATCTCTTCCCACAAACAAACCATCACCAGAGAAATCCTAGCAAACAACACAGAAATCATCGATAGATACAGCGATAGCAGACGGCTGGACGTCTGCGAGGCACTACACATCATGAAGTCAACACCAGCAATCAACAGCCAATTAATGCACAACTATATTCTACCCACCTCAAGACTCCGCTCCAATATAGAAGCATCAAGAAATATGGACCAATAGGCTTTCTACAATTACTTCCATTCAATACCCATTGTTTCGTGTTCTGTCTTGTGTTTGAATTTAATACCCATTCAATACCCCTTGTTTCGTGTTCTGTCTTGTGTTGGAATTTAATACCCATTGAATACCCATTGTTGAAAGTTCGTTTTTCACCTCATCCACCTCACCCAAATGTAGATATAAACCTCGAAGACGTGTAAAGCTCTATTCAGTTTCAGTTGTGTGTTTGTAAACTAAAGTCTTTGAAAATGTAATAAGTTTTACAAAACGCGCTCAAGTGTCGCGTCAGACTTGAAATAAAAATGAATTTTGGAGAATTGATCTTTGAATTACCATCAACAGCGAAAAGAAATGTAAGAAAGATAGAGAAAATTCGTGTTAGAATTATTAATCTTACTTTTTCGGTCATATTTAATAATATATATATATATATATATATATATATATATATATATATATATATATGCGAACAAGCCTGAATGGTCCCCAGGACATATGCAACTGAAAACTCACACCCCAGAAGTGACTCGAACCCATACTCCCAGAAGCAACGCATCTGGTATGTACAAGACGCCTTAATCCACTTGACCATCACGACCGGACATAATGAGGTGATAGCCGAGGCTATTTGAACCACCCCACCGCCGGCACTCGGATTGTTATCTTGGGCATAGCATTTTACCAAATCACCTCATTCTTTGGGGCAACACGTGAGGAACACAAATGCGAACAAGCCTGAATGGTCCCCAGGACATATGCAACTGAAAACTCACACCCCAGAAGTGACTCGAACCCATACTCCCAGAAGCAACGCATCTGGTATGTACAAGACGCCTTAATCCACTTGACCATCACGACTGGACATAATGAGGTGATAGCCGAGGCTATTTGAACCACCCCACCGCCGGCACTCGGATTGTTATCTTGGGCATAGCATTTTACCAAATCACCTCATTCTTTGGGGCAACACGTGAGGAACACAAATGCGAACAAGCCTGAATGGTCCCCAGGACATATGCAACTGAAAACTCACACCCCAGAAGTGACTCGAACCCATACTCCCAGAAGCAACGCATCTGGTATGTACAAGACGCCTTAATCCACTTGACCATCACGACCGGACATAATAAGGTGATAGCCGAGGCTATTTGAACCACCCCACCGCCGGCACTCGGATTGTTATCTTGGGCATAGCATTTTACCAAATCACCTCATTCTTTGGGGCAACACGTGAGGAACACAAATGCGAACAAGCCTGAATGGTCCCCAGGACATATGCAACTGAAAACTCACACCCCAGAAGTGACTCGAACCCATACTCCCAGAAGCAACGCATCTGGTATGTACAAGACGCCTTAATCCACTTGACCATCACGACCGGACATAATGAGGTGATAGCCGAGGCTATTTGAACCACCCCACCGCCGGCACTCGGATTGTTATCTTGGGCATAGCATTTTACCAAATCACCTCATTCTTTGGGGCAACACGTGAGGAACACAAATGCGAACAAGCCTGAATGGTCCCCAGGACATATGCAACTGAAAACTCACACCCCAGAAGTGACTCGAACCCATACTCCCAGAAGCAACGCATCTGGTATGTACAAGACGCCTTAATCCACTTGACCATCACGACCGGACATAATGAGGTGATAGCCGAGGCTATTTGAACCACCCCACCGCCGGCACTCGGATTGTTATCTTGGGCATAGCATTTTACCAAATCACCTCATTCTTTGGGGCAACACGTGAGGAACACAAATGCGAACAAGCCTGAATGGTCCCCAGGACATATGCAACTGAAAACTCACACCCCAGAAGTGACTCGAACCCATACTCCCAGAAGCAACGCATCTGGTATGTACAAGACGCCTTAATCCACTTGACCATCACGACCGGACATAATGAGGTGATAGCCGAGGCTATTTGAACCACCCCACCGCCGGCACTCGGATTGTTATCTTGGGCATAGCATTTTACCAAATCACCTCATTCTTTGGGGCAACACGTGAGGAACACAAATGCGAACAAGCCTGAATGGTCCCCAGGACATATGCAACTGAAAACTCACACCCCAGAAGTGACTCGAACCCATACTCCCAGAAGCAACGCATCTGGTATGTACAAGACGCCTTAATCCACTTGACCATCACGACCGGACATAATGAGGTGATAGCCGAGGCTATTTGAACCACCCCACCGCCGGCACTCGGATTGTTATCTTGGGCATAGCATTTTACCAAATCACCTCATTCTTTGGGGCAACACGTGAGGAACACAAATGCGAACAAGCCTGAATGGTCCCCAGGACATATGCAACTGAAAACTCACACCCCATATGCAACTGAAAACTCATTATGTCCGGTCGTGATGGTCAAGTGGATTAAGGCGTCTTGTACATACCAGATGCGTTGCTTCTGGGAGTATGGGTTCGAGTCACTTCTGGGGTGTGAGTTTTCAGTTGCATATGTCCTGGGGACCATTCAGGCTTGTTCACATTTGTGTTCCTCACGTGTTGCCCCAAAGAATGAGGTGATTTGGTAAAATGCTATGCCCAAGATAACAATCCGAGTGCCGGCGGTGGGGTGGTTCAAATAGCCTCGGCTATCACCTCATTATGTCCGGTCGTGATGGTCAAGTGGATTAAGGCGTCTTGTACATACCAGATGCGTTGCTTCTGGGAGTATGGGTTCGAGTCACTTCTGGGGTGTGAGTTTTCAGTTGCATATGTCCTGGGGACCATTCAGGCTTGTTCGCATTTGTGTTCCTCACGTGTTGCCCCAAAGAATGAGGTGATTTGGTAAAATGCTATGCCCAAGATAACAATCCGAGTGCCGGCGGTGGGGTGGTTCAAATAGCCTCGGCTATCACCTCATTATGTCCGGTCGTGATGGTCAAGTGGATTAAGGCGTCTTGTACATACCAGATGCGTTGCTTCTGGGAGTATGGGTTCGAGTCACTTCTGGGGTGTGAGTTTTCAGTTGCATATGTCCTGGGGACCATTCAGGCTTGTTCGCATTTGTGTTCCTCACGTGTTGCCCCAAAGAATGAGGTGATTTGGTAAAATGCTATGCCCAAGATAACAATCCGAGTGCCGGCGGTGGGGTGGTTCAAATAGCCTCGGCTATCACCTCATTATGTCCGGTCGTGATGGTCAAGTGGATTAAGGCGTCTTGTACATACCAGATGCGTTGCTTCTGGGAGTATGGGTTCGAGTCACTTCTGGGGTGTGAGTTTTCAGTTGCATATGTCCTGGGGACCATTCAGGCTTGTTCGCATTTGTGTTCCTCACGTGTTGCCCCAAAGAATGAGGTGATTTGGTAAAATGCTATGCCCAAGATAACAATCCGAGTGCCGGCGGTGGGGTGGTTCAAATAGCCTCGGCTATCACCTCATTATGTCCGGTCGTGATGGTCAAGTGGATTAAGGCGTCTTGTACATACCAGATGCGTTGCTTCTGGGAGTATGGGTTCGAGTCACTTCTGGGGTGTGAGTTTTCAGTTGCATATGTCCTGGGGACCATTCAGGCTTGTTCGCATTTGTGTTCCTCACGTGTTGCCCCAAAGAATGAGGTGATTTGGTAAAATGCTATGCCCAAGATAACAATCCGAGTGCCGGCGGTGGGGTGGTTCAAATAGCCTCGGCTATCACCTCATTATGTCCGGTCGTGATGGTCAAGTGGATTAAGGCGTCTTGTACATACCAGATGCGTTGCTTCTGGGAGTATGGGTTCGAGTCACTTCTGGGGTGTGAGTTTTCAGTTGCATATGTCCTGGGGACCATTCAGGCTTGTTCGCATTTGTGTTCCTCACGTGTTGCCCCAAAGAATGAGGTGATTTGGTAAAATGCTATGCCCAAGATAACAATCCGAGTGCCGGCGGTGGGGTGGTTCAAATAGCCTCGGCTATCACCTCATTATGTCCGGTCGTGATGGTCAAGTGGATTAAGGCGTCTTGTACATACCAGATGCGTTGCTTCTGGGAGTATGGGTTCGAGTCACTTCTGGGGTGTGAGTTTTCAGTTGCATATGTCCTGGGGACCATTCAGGCTTGTTCGCATTTGTGTTCCTCACGTGTTGCCCCAAAGAATGAGGTGATTTGGTAAAATGCTATGCCCAAGATAACAATCCGAGTGCCGGCGGTGGGGTGGTTCAAATAGCCTCGGCTATCACCTCATTATGTCCGGTCGTGATGGTCAAGTGGATTAAGGCGTCTTGTACATACCAGATGCGTTGCTTCTGGGAGTATGGGTTCGAGTCACTTCTGGGGTGTGAGTTTTCAGTTGCATATGTCCTGGGGACCATTCAGGCTTGTTCGCATTTGTGTTCCTCACGTGTTGCCCCAAAGAATGAGGTGATTTGGTAAAATGCTATGCCCAAGATAACAATCCGAGTGCCGGCGGTGGGGTGGTTCAAATAGCCTCGGCTATCACCTCATTATGTCCGGTCGTGATGGTCAAGTGGATTAAGGCGTCTTGTACATACCAGATGCGTTGCTTCTGGGAGTATGGGTTCGAGTCACTTCTGGGGTGTGAGTTTTCAGTTATATATATATATATATATATATATATATATATATATATATATATATATATATATATATATATATATGTCGTACCTAGTAGCCAGAACGCACTTCTCGGCCTACTATGCAAGGCCCGATTTGCCTAATAAGCCAAGTTTTCCTGAATTAATATATTTTCTCAATTTTTTTTCTTATGAAATGATAAAGCTACCCATTTCGTTATGTATGAGGTCAAGTTTTTGTTATTGGAGTTAAAATTAACGTAGATATATGACCGAACCTAACCTAACCTATCTTTATAGGTTAGGTTAGGTTAGGTAGCCGAAAAAGTTAGGTTAGGTTAGGTTAGGTAGGTTAGGTAGTCGAAAAACCATTAATTCATTAAAACTTGGCTTATTAGGCAAATTGGGCCTTGAATAGTAGGCTGAGAAGTGCGTTCTTGCTACTAGGTACGACATATATATATATATATATATATATATATATATATATATATATATATATATATATATATATATATATATATATATATATATATATATATATATATATATATATATATATATATATTATATATATATATATATTATTAAATATGACCGAAAAAGTAAGATTAATTATTCTAACACGAATTTTCTCAATCTTTCGTACATTACGCTTCACTGTTGGAGGTAAATAAAAAATTAATTCTCCAAAATTCATTTTTATTTCTAGTCTGACGCGACACGGGCGCGTTTCGTAAAACTTATTACATTTTCAAACATAGGAATGTGCCTAAATGCCAACAGCGACTGCCCTGACAGGTACAAGAGGAGTGTTGTTAACACATATGTCGACCGTGCTCTCAGCCACAGCTCAGAATGGAAGCAAGTCGACGAAGAACTCTGTAGGGTAAGGCAGGTCCTAGTCAATAACGGCTTCTCCAATGGTTTCGTCAAAGACATCATAAGAAGGAAAGTGAAAAGCCATGCAACCTCTGAAGAGACAACTAACACAACACCTATACCCCCTATTAGACTATTTTACAGGAACTTCTTTTCCACAGCTCATAAAACGGAGGAAAGGGTCCTGAAAGATATTGTTAATAGAAACGTTATCCCTACAGACAAAAATCAGAGGATACAACTGACGATTTACTATAAAACCAGAAAAACGGCCAGCCTACTCATGAGAAACTCTCCAGACACAAAACAGAACGCTTTAAAAGAGACTAACGTCGTCTATGCTTTCAAATGCCCACTTGGGGACTGTAAGCTCCAAAAAACCCAGTATATAGGCAAGACAACAACATCTCTTTCTAGGCGTTTAACGATGCATAAGCAACAGGGCTCCATTAAGGAACATATAATCTCTTCCCACAACCAAACCATCGCCAGAGAAATCCTAGTAAACAACACAGAAATCATCGATAGATACAGCGATAGCAGGCGGCTTGACGTTTGCGAGGCACTACACATCAAGAAGTCAACACCAGCAATCAACAGCCAATTATTGCACAACTATATTCTACCCACCTCAAGACTCCGCTCCAATATAGAAGCATCAAGAAATATGGACCAATAGGCTTTCTACAAACACTTCTATTCAATACCCATTGTTTGTGTTCTGTCTTGTGTTGATACTTTTAATACCCTATTAATATCCCCTCTTGTTCTGTCTTGTGTTAATGCCACATCACCCCTCCCACCTCACTCAAATGTAGATATAAAATCTGAGATACGTAAGTTCTATTCAGTTGTGTATTTGTGAACTAAAGTCTTTGAAAATGTAATAAGTTTTACGAAACGCGCCCGTGTCGCATCAGACTAGAAATAAAAATGAATTTTGGAGAATTAATTTTTGATTTACCTCCAACAGTGAAGCGTAATGTACGAAAGATTGAGAAAATTCGTGTTAGAATTATTAATCTTACTTTTTCGGTCATATTTAATAATATATGACTACAGGAAAGACTGCTACCAAAATATACTAATATATATATATATATATATATATATATATATATATATATATGTATATATATATATATATATATATATATATATATATATATATATATATGTCGTACCTAGTAGCCAGAATGCACTTCTCAGCCTACTATGCAAGGCCCGATTTGCCTAATAAGCCAAGTTTTCATGAATTAATTGTTTTTCGACTACCTAACCTACCTAACCTAACCTAACCTAACTTTTTCGGCTACCTACCCCAACCTAACCTATAAAGATAGGTTAGGTTAGGTTAGGTAGGGTTGGTTAGGTTCGGTCATATATCTACGTTAATTTTAACTCCCATAAAAAATTTTTTACCTCATACATAATGAAATGGGTAGCTTTATCATTTCATAAGAAAAAAATTAATGAAAATATATTAATTCAGGAAAACTTGGCTTATTAGGCAAATCGGGCCTTGCATAGTAGGCCGAGAAGTGCGTTCTGGCTACTAGGTACGACATATATATACATATATATATATATATATATATATATATATATATATATATATATATGTCGTACCTAGTAGCCAGAACTCACTTTTTGGCCCACTATGCAAGGCCCGATTTGCCTAATAAGCCAAGTTTTCCTGAATTAATATATTTTTTCTAATTTTTTTCTTATGAAATGATAAAGCTACCCATTTCATTATGTATGAGGTCAATTTTTTTTTATTGGAGTTAAAATTAACGTAGATATATGACCGAACCTATCCAACCCTACCTAACCTAACCTAACCTATCTTTATAGGTTAGGTTTGGTTAGGTAGCCGAAAAAGTTAGGTTAGGTTAGGTTAGGTAGGTTAGGTAGTCGAAAAACAATTAATTCATGAAAACTTAGCTTATTAGGCAAATCGGGCCTTGCATAGTAGGCCAAAAAGTGAGTTCTGGCTACTAGGTACGACATATATATATATATATATATATATATATATATATATATATATATATATATATGTCGTACCTAGTAGCCAGAACGCACTTCTCAGCCTACTATTCAAGGCCTGATTTGCCTAATAAGCCAAATTTTCCTGAATTATTATATTTTCTCAATTTTTTTCTCATGAAATGATAAAGCTACCCATTTCATTATGTATGAGGTCATTTTTTTTTTATTTTAGTTAAAATTAATGTAGATATATGACCGAACCTAACCAACCCTACCTAACCTAACCTAACCTATCTTTAAAGGTTAGGTTAGGTTAGGTAGCCGAAAAAGTTAGGTTAGGTTAGGTTAGGTAGGTTAGGTAGTCGAAAAACCATTAATTCATTAAAACTTGGCTTATTAGGCAAATTGGGCCTTGAATAGTAGGCTGAGAAGTGCGTTCTTGCTACTAGGTACGACATATATATATATATATATATATATATATATATATATATATATATATATATATATATATATATATATATATATATATATATATATATATATATTATATATATATATATTATTAAATATGACCGAAAAAGTAAGATTAATTATTCTAACACGAATTTTCTCAATCTTTCGTACATTACGCTTCACTGTTGGAGGTAAATAAAAAATTAATTCTCCAAAATTCATTTTTATTTCTAGTCTGACGCGACACGGGCGCGTTTCGTAAAATTTATTACATTTTCAAACATAGGAATGTGCCTAAATGCCAACAGCGACTGCCCTGACAGGTACAAGAGGAGTGTTGTTAACACATATGTCGACCGTGCTCTCAGCCACAGCTCAGAATGGAAGCAAGTCGACGAAGAACTCTGTAGGGTAAGGCAGGTCCTAGTCAATAACGGCTTCTCCAATGGTTTCGTCAAAGACATCATAAGAAGGAAAGTGAAAAGCCATGCAACCTCTGAAGAGACAACTAACACAACACCTATACCCCCTATTAGACTATTTTACAGGAACTTCTTTTCCACAGCTCATAAAACGGAGGAAAGGGTCCTGAAAGATATTGTTAATAGAAACGTTATCCCTACAGACAAAAATCAGAGGATACAACTGACGATTTACTATAAAACCAGAAAAACGGCCAGCCTACTCATGAGAAACTCTCCAGACACAAAACAGAACGCTTTAAAAGAGACTAACGTCGTCTATGCCTTCAAATGCCCACTTGGGGACTGTAAGCTCCAAAAAACCCAGTATATAGGCAAGACAACAACATCTCTTTCTAGGCGTTTAACGATGCATAAGCAACAGGGCTCCATTAAGGAACATATAATCTCTTCCCACAACCAAACCATCGCCAGAGAAATCCTAGTAAACAACACAGAAATCATCGATAGATACAGCGATAGCAGGCGGCTTGACGTTTGCGAGGCACTACACATCAAGAAGTCAACACCAGCAATCAACAGCCAATTATTGCACAACTATATTCTACCCACCTCAAGACTCCGCTCCAATATAGAAGCATCAAGAAATATGGACCAATAGGCTTTCTACAAACACTTCTATTCAATACCCATTGTTTGTGTTCTGTCTTGTGTTGATACTTTTAATACCCTATTAATATCCCCTCTTGTTCTGTCTTGTGTTAATGCCACATCACCCCTCCCACCTCACTCAAATGTAGATATAAAATCTGAGATACGTAAGTTCTATTCAGTTGTGTATTTGTGAACTAAAGTCTTTGAAAATGTAATAAGTTTTACGAAACGCGCCCGTGTCGCATCAGACTAGAAATAAAAATGAATTTTGGAGAATTAATTTTTGATTTACCTCCAACAGTGAAGCGTAATGTACGAAAGATTGAGAAAATTCGTGTTAGAATTATTAATCTTACTTTTTCGGTCATATTTAATAATATATGTCTACAGGAAAGACTGCTACCAAAATATACTAATATATATATATATATATATATATATATATATATATATATATATATATATATATATATATATATATATATATATATATATATATATATATATATATATATATATATATATATATATATATATATATATATATATATATATATATATATATATATGTCGTACCTAGTAGCCAGAATGAACTTCTCAGCCTACTATGCAAGGCCCGATTTGCCTAATAAGCCAAGTTTTCATGAATTAATTGTTTTTCGACTACCTAACCTACCTAACCTAACCTAACCTAACTTTTTCGGCTACCTACCCCAACCTAACCTATAAAGATAGGTTAGGTTAGGTTAGGTAGGGTTGGTTAGGTTCGGTCATATATCTACGTTAATTTTAACTCCCATAAAATTTTTTTTACCTCATACATAATGAAATGGGTAGCTTTATCATTTCATAAGAAAAAAATTAATGAAAATATATTAATTCAGGAAAACTTGGCTTATTAGGCAAATCGGGCCTTGCATAGTAGGCCGAGAAGTGCGTTCTGGCTACTAGGTACGACATATATATACATATATATATATATGTCGTACCTAGTAGCCAGAACTCACTTCTCAGCCTACTATTCAAGGCCCGATTTGCCTAATAAGCCAAGTTTTCCTGAATTAATATATTTACTATAATTTTTTTCTTATGAAATGATAAAGCAACCCTTTTCTCTATGTATGAGGTCAATTTTTTTTTATTGGAGTTAAAATTAACGTAGATATATGACCGAACCTAACCAGCCGTACCTAACCTAACCTAACCTATATTTATAGGTAAGGTTAGGTTAGGTAGCCAAAAAAAGCTAGGTTAGGTTAGGTTAGGTAGGTTAGGTAGACGAAAAAACATTAATTCATGAAAACTTGGCTTATTAGGCAAATCGGGCCTTGAATAGTAGGCTGAGAAGTGCGTTCTGGCTATTAGGTACGACATATATATATATATATATATATATATATATATATATATATATATATATATATATATATATATATATATATATATATATATATATATGTCGTACCTAGTAGCCAGAACGCACTTCTCAGCCTACTATTCAAGGCCTGATTTGCCTAATAAGCCAAATTTTCCTGAATTATTATATTTTCTCAATTTTTTTCTCATGAAATGATAAAGCTACCCATTTCATTATGTATGAGGTCATTTTTTTTTTATTTTAGTTAAAATTAATGTAGATATATGACCGAACCTAACCAACCCTACCTAACCTAACCTAACCTATCTTTAAAGGTTAGGTTAGGTTAGGTAGCCGAAAAAGTTAGGTTAGGTTAGGTTAGGTAGGTTAGGTAGTCGAAAAGTAAATAATTCATGAAAACCTGGCTTATTAGGCAAATCGGGCCTTGCATAGTAGGCTGAGAAGTGCGTTCTGGCTACTAGGTACGACATATATATATATATATATATGTCGTACCTAGTAGCCAGAACTCACTTTTCAGCCTACTATTCAAGGCCCGATTTGCCTAATAAGCCAAGTTTTCCTGAATTAATATATTTACTATAATTTTTTTCTTATGAAATGATAAAGCAACCCTTTTCTCTATGTATGAGGTCAATTTTTTTTTATTGGAGTTAAAATTAACGTAGATATATGACCGAACCTAACCAACCCTACCTAACCTAACCTAACCTATATTTATAGGTAAGGTTAGGTTAGGTAGCCAAAAAAAGCTAGGTTAGGTTAGGTTAGGTAGGTTAGGTAGACGAAAAAACATTAATTCATGAAAACTTGGCTTATTAGGCAAATCGGGCCTTGAATAGTAGGCTGAGAAGTGCGTTCTGGCTATTAGGTACGACATATATATATATATATATATATATATATATATATATATATATATATATATATGTCGTACCTAGTAGCCAGAACGCACTTGTCAGCCTACTATGCAAGGCCCGATTCGCCTAATAAGCCAAGTTTTCCTGAATTAATGATTTTTCGACTACCTAACCTACCTAACCTAACCTAACATAACTTTTTCGGCCACCTAACCTAACCTAACCTATAAAGATAGGTTAGGTTAGGTTAGGTAGGGTTGGTTAGGTTCGGTCATATATCTAAGCTAATTTTAACTCCAATAAAAAATAATTGACCTCATACATAATAAAATGGGTAGCTTTATCATTTCATAAGAAAAAGATTAGAGAAAATATATTAATTCAGGAAAACTTGGCTTATTAGGCAAATCGGGCCTTGCATAGTAGGCTGAGAAGTGCGTTCTGGCTACTAGGTACGACATATATATACATATATATATATATATATATATATATATATATATATATATATATATATATATATATATATATATATATATATATATATATATATATGTCGTACCTAGTAGCCAGAACGCACTTCTCAGCCTACTATTCAAGGCCTGATTTGCCTAATAAGCCAAATTTTCCTGAATTATTATATTTTCTCAATTTTTTTCTCATGAAATGATAAAGCTACCCATTTCATTATGTATGAGGTCATTTTTTTTTTATTTTAGTTAAAATTAATGTAGATATATGACCGAACCTAACCAACCCTACCTAACCTAACCTAACCTATCTTTAAAGGTTAGGTTAGGTTAGGTAGCCGAAAAAGTTAGGTTAGGTTAGGTTAGGTAGGTTAGGTAGTCGAAAAGTAAATAATTCATGAAAACCTGGCTTATTAGGCAAATCGGGCCTTGCATAGTAGGCTGAGAAGTGCGTTCCGGCTACTAGGTACGACATATATATATATATATATATATATATATATATATATATATATATATATATATATATATATATATATATATATATGTCGTACCTAGTAGCCAGAACGCACTTGTCAGCCTACTATGCAAGGCCCGATTCGCCTAATAAGCCAAGTTTTCCTGAATTAATGATTTTTCGACTACCTAACCTACCTAACCTAACCTAACATAACTTTTTCGGCCACCTAACCTAACCTAACCTATAAAGATAGGTTAGGTTAGGTTAGGTAGGGTTGGTTAGGTTCGGTCATATATCTAAGCTAATTTTAACTCCAATAAAAAATAATTGACCTCATACATAATAAAATGGGTAGCTTTATCATTTCATAAGAAAAAGATTAGAGAAAATATATTAATTCAGGAAAACTTGGCTTATTAGGCAAATCGGGCCTTGCATAGTAGGCTGAGAAGTGTGTTCTGGCTACTAGGTACGACATATATATATATATATATATATATATATATATATATATATATATATATATATATATATATATATATATATATATATATATATATATATATATGTCGTACCTAGTAGCCAGAATGCACTTCTCGGCCTACTATGCAAGGCCCGATTTGCCTAATAAGCCAAGTTTTCCTGAAGTAATATATTTTCTCTAATTTTTTTCTTATGAAATGATAAAGCTACCCATTTCATTATGTATGAGGTCAATTTTTTTTATTGTAGTTAAAATTAACGTAGATATATGACCGAACCTAACCAACCCTACCTAACCTAACCTAACCTATCTTTATAGGTTAGGTTTGGTTAGGTAGCCGAAAAAGTTAGGTTAGGTTAGGTTAGGTAGGTTAGGTAGTCGAAAAACAATTAATTCATGAAAACTTGGCTTATTAGGCAAATCGGGCCTAATATCGGGATATATATATATATAGCCTGCTATATATATATATATATATATATATATATATATATATATATATATATATATATATATATATGTATATATATATATATATATATACATATATATATATATATATATATATATATATATATATATATATATATATATATATATATATATATATATATATATATATATATATGTCGTACCTAGTAGCCAGAACGCACTTCTCAGCCTACTATGCAAGGCCCGATTTGCCTAATAAGCCAAGTTTTCCTGAATTAATATATTTTCTCTAATCTTTTTCTTATGAAATGATAAAGCTACCCATTTTATTATGTATGAGGTCAATTATTTTTTATTGGAGTTAAAATTAGCTTAGATATATGACCGAACCTAACCAACCCTACCTAACCTAACCTAACCTATCTTTATAGGTTAGGTTAGGTTAGGTAGCAGAAAAGTTAGGTTAGGTCAGGTTAGGTAGGTTAGGTAGTCGAAAAACAATTAATTCATGAAAACTTGGCTTATTAGGCAAATCGGGCCTTGCATAGGCACCCTTGCAGCCTACTATGCAAGGCCCGATTTGCTTAATAAGTCAAGTTTTCATGAATTAATGTTTTTTCGACAACCTAACCTACCTAACCTAACCTAACCTACCTTTTTCGGCTACCTAACCGAACCTAACCTATAAAGATAGGTTAGGTTAGGTGAGGTAGGGTCGGTTAGGTTCGGTCATATATCTACGTTAATTTTAACTCCAATAAAAAAAATGCCCATATACATAATGAAATGGGTAGCTTTATCATTTCATAAGAAAAAAATTAGAGAAAATATATTAATTCAGGAAAACTTGGCTTATTAGGCAAATCGGGCCTTGCATAGTAGGCTGAGAAATGCGTTCTGGCTACTAGGTACGACATATATATATATATATATATATATATATATATATATATATATATATATATATATATATATATATATATATATATATATATATATATATATATATATATATATATAAGAACAAGCTTTCCTTCTCTACTCCCCTTCGTCTCAGCAGGGTACAGTAGGGAATCGACGCTGCTGTTTGGGGAACATGAAGTTGTTTCTGCAGAAGGTGTCCAGCAGGGAGACCCACTTGCCCCTTTTCTTTTTTGCATGGCTGTTAAAGAGGTCACAAGCAGGTTGACCAGCGAACTCAATATCTGGTTCCTGGACGATGGCACCCTGGCAGGGACACAGGAGTCCCTGCTAGAAGATCTACAGCTTTTGAAATCTAAGGGAGAGGAGTTAGGACTCACCCTAAACCCATTAAAGTGTGAAATCATCTCATCTAGCCAACCAACCATAGATGCAGTGCGAACCATATTGCCAGGAGCCCAAGTGATCGCTCCCACCGACAGTGTGCTGCTAGGGGCACCTCTGGGCTCGAGCGCCATTGAGGTAGTCCTCGAAGAAAAGCTGAACGACCTGAGGAGGATGGAGGGAAGAATAGGGGCTTTGGACGCCCACGATGCTTTGTACCTTCTCACAAGGTGCCTGGCTTTGCCCAGACTGACCTATTTCCTTAGGTGTGCTCCCTCCTTCGATAGCCCAAAATTAACAGAATATGACACACTCCTAAGGTCAATAACCGTGAAAGTGTTAAACCTCTCCCTGCAAGATGACCAATGGGACCAAGCAACGCTCCCAGTTAGACTCGGGGGAATAGGTATTCGCAAGGCGACACAGTTAGCATTGCCAGCATTCTTATCTTCGACCAGTGCAACAGGTGAATTAGTCAAGGAAATACTACCGGAACACCTAAGAGACTCCATTGGGATTCATGATCCCAAATTCGCAGAAGGAGCTGGTCAGTGGGACACTCTCGTCAACTCTCATCCTCGACCGACTTTTCCAAATGACTGCAAACAGTCCAAATGGGATAGCCCCATAGTGGAGAACATCGCCACATCATTGCTGGAGGCAGCTTCCAGGAAGGACAAAGCGCGTCTTCTAGCTGTGCAAGCGCCCCATGCCGGGGACTTCCTGTTGGCAGTCCCTAATTCCGCCTTGGGCACCCGCCTGGACCATCGGACCCTAAGTATTGGTGTTACCTGGTTGATACCTGGTTGATGGGGTTCTGGGAGTTCTTCTACTCCCCAAGCCCGGCCCGAGGCCAGGCTCGACTTGTGAGAGTTTGGTCCACCAGGCTGTTGCTTGGAGCGGCCCGCAGGCCCACATACCCACCACAGCCCGGTTGGTCCGGCACTCCTTGGAGGAATAAATCTAGTTTCCTCTTGAAAATGTCCACGGTTGTTCCAGCAATATTTCTTATGCTTGCTGGGAGGACGTTGAACAACCGCGGACCTCTGATGTTTATACAGTGTTCTCTGATTGTGCCTATGGCACCTCTGCTCTTCATTGGTTCTATTCTACATTTTCTTCCATGTCGTTCACTCCAGTACGTTGTTATTTTACTGTGTAGATTTGGTACTTGGCCCTCCAGTATCTTCCAGGTGTATATTATTTGATATCTCTCTCGTCTTCTTTCTAGTGAGTACATTTGGAGGGCTTTGAGACGATCCCAATAATTTAGGTGCTTTATTGCGTCTATGCGTGCCGTATATGTTCTCTGTATTCCCTCTATTTCAGCAATCTCTCCTGCTTTGAAGGGGGAAGTGAGTACTGAGCAGTACTCAAGACGGGACAGCACAAGTGCCTTGAAGAGTACAACCATTGTGATGGGATCCCTGGATTTGAAAGTTCTCGTAATCCATCCTATCATTTTTCTGGCTGTCGCAATATTTGCTTGGTTATGCTCCTTAAACGTTAGGTCGTCCGACATTATTATTCCCAAATCCTTTACATGCTGTTTTCCTACTATGGGTACATTTGATTGTGTTTTGTACTCTGTATTATGTTTAAGGTCCTTATTTTTACCGTACCTGAGTACCTGGAATTTATCACTGTTAAACATCATGTTATTTTCTGATGCCCAGTCGAAAACTTTATTAATATCAGCTTGAAGTTTTTCAATGTCCTCAGCCGAGGTAATTTTCATACTGATTTTTGTGTCATCTGCAAAGGATGATACGAAGCTGTGACTTGTATTTTTGTCTATATCTGATATGAGAATAAGGAAAAGCAGTGGTGCAAGGACTGTACCCTGAGGTACAGAGCTTTTCACTGCACTTGGACTAGATTTTATATGGTTGACAGTTACTCGCTGAGTCCTGTTTGACAGAAAACTGAGTATCCAGCGTCCTACTTTACCGGTTATTCCCATTGACTTCATTTTGTGTGCTATCACGCCATGGTCACATTTATCGAAGGCCTTTGCGAAGTCCGTGTATATCACATCAGCATTCTGTTTCTCTTCTAATGCCTCAGTGACTTTGTCGTAGTGCTCAAGTAGCTGTGAGAGGCACGATCTTCCCGCTCGAAATCCATGTTGGCCTGGGTTATGAAGGTCATTGGTCTCCATGAAATTGGTGACCTGACTCCTAATCACTCTCTCAAATACTTTTATGATGTGCGATGTTAGTGCAACTGGTCTATAATTTTTTGCCAATGCTTTGCTCCCTCCCTTGTGTAGAGGGGCTATGTCTGCTACTTTAAGTGCATCTGGTATCTCCCCCGTGTCCAAGCTCTTCCTCCACACTATACTGAGTGCCTGTGCTACCGGCACTTTGCATTTCTTTATAAATATTGAATTCCATGAGTCTGGACCTGGGGCCGAGTGCATGGGCATGTTTTCAATTTCTTTTTCAAAATTTAGTGCGCTCGTGTTTATATCAGTTATATTTACCGGGGTTTGAATATCCCGCATAAAGAAAAAGGTGTTGCTCTGCGCCTTGCCGCCCCTATCTCCACCGAGCACCGGTGTATTTGCGGGCATGCACGGGCAGACCAATACGGCAGCCATGGTCTCATCTGTCGAAAGACACAGGGAAAGATTGCCAGACATGAAGCAGTCAATGACATCATCAAGAGAAGTTTGGCTTCAGCTGGATGCCCAGCACAAAGGGAACCTCAGTTGTGCAGACCTTACAACAGCCAAAAACGCCCAGATGGAGTCACCCTGCAGCCGTGGAGGGAAGGTAAACAGGTCGTGTGGGACTACACGTGTGCATCCACATTGGCTGATACCTATCTACCTTACAGCGCAGCTGATGGAGGCGGGGCGGCCACCTTCAGAGAGACCCAGAAAACTAACAAGTACAGGGACCTAGAACGTTGTTACAGGTTCGTGCCAATAGGCTCTGAGACTCTGGGCACCTGGGGTAAATGTGCACTTAAGTTCCTGAAGGAGCTGGGCGAGGAACTCATTGGGAAGACTAGAGACCCAAGAGCGGCCAGTTTTATGTTTCAGCGCCTCAGTGTCGCTGTTCAGAGGGGAAATGCGTGCTGTATCTTGGGTAGGCACCCGACCCCCGAGGAGCTGGACGAGGTCTTCGAACACTGATTGGTATATTGTTGTATAAGTGTGTGTTTTCTGTAAACTGTAGCATTGCAATAAAATCAAATAAAAAAAAATAAAAAAAATAATAGGGGTGGTAGGAGAGGAAAAGATTAAAGTATTCAGTGAGAATCCACAAGGTCTTCTCTGAACACTATTTATTTTCTTCTTCGAGGATGTGGGTCCCTTTAACTAAACCAGTGGTGGTACCCCTAAATATATATATATATATATATATATATATATATATATATATATATATATATATATATATATATATATATATATATATATATATATATATATATATATATATATATATATATATATATATATATATATATATATATATATATATATATATATATATATATATATATATATATGTCGTACCTAGTAGCCAGAACGTACTTCTCAGCCTACTATGCAAGGCCCGATTTGCCTAATAAGCCAAGTTTTCATGAATTAGTTGTTTTTCGACTACCTAACCTACCTAACCTAACCTAACCTAACTTTTTTGGTTACCTAACCTAACCTAACCTAACCTATAAAGATAGGTTAGGTTCGGTCATATATCTACGTTAATTTTAACTCCAATAAAAAAAAATTAACCTCATACATAATGAAATGGGTAGCTTTATCATTTCATAAGAAAAAAATTAGAGAAAATATATTAATTCAGGAAAACTTGACTTATTAGGCAAATCGGGCATTGCATAGTAGACTGAGAAGTGTGTTCTGGCTACTAGGTACGACATATATATATATATTTATATATATATATATATATATATATATATATATATATATATATATATATATATATATATATATGTCGTACCTAATAGCCAGAACGCACTTCTCAGCCTACTATTCAAGGCCCGATTTGCCTAATAAGCCTAGTTTTCATGAATTAATGTTTTTTCGACTACCTAACCTACCTAATCTAACCTAACCTAACGTTTTCGGCTACCTAACCTAACCTAACCTATAAAGATAGGTTAGGTTAGGTTAGGTAGGGTTGGTTAGGTTCGGTCATATATCTACGTTAATTTTAACTCTAATAAAAAAAAATTTACCTCATACATAATGAAATAGGTAGCTTTATCATTTCATAAGAAAAAAATTAGAGAAAATATATTAATTCAGTAAAACTTGGCTTATTAGGCAAATCGGGCCTTGCATAGTAGGATGAGAAGTGAGTTCTGGCTACTAGGTCCGACATATATATATATATATTTATATATATATATATTTATATATATATATATGTCGTACCTAATAGCCAGAACGCACTTCTCAGCCTACTATTCAAGGCCCGATTTGCCTAATAAGCCAAGTTTTCATGAATTAATGTTTTTTCGTCTACCTAACCTACCTAACCTAACCTAACCTAGCTTTTTTTGGCTACCTAACCTAACCTTACCTATAAATATAGGTTAGGTTAGGTTAGGTAGGGTTGGTTAGGTTCGGTCATATATCTACGTTAATTTTAACTCCAATAAAAAAAGTTGACCTCATACATAGAGAAAAGGGTTGCTTTATCATTTCATAAGAAAAAAATTATAGTAAATATATTAATTCAGGAAAACTTGGCTTATTAGGCAAATCGGGCCTTGAATAGTAGGCTGAGAAGTGAGTTCTGGCTACTAGGTACGACATATGTCTATATATATAAATATATATATATATAAATATATATATATATATGTCGTACCTAGTAGCCAGAACTCACTTCTCATCCTACTATGCAAGGCCCGATTTGCCTAATAAGCCAAGTTTTACTGAATTAATATATTTTCTCTAATTTTTTTCTTATGAAATGATAAAGCTACCTATTTCATTATGTATGAGGTAAATTTTTTTTTATTAGAGTTAAAATTAACGAAGATATATGACCGAACCTAACCAACCCTACCTAACCTAACCTAACCTATCTTTATAGGTTAGGTTAGGTTAGGTAGCCGAAAACGTTAGGTTAGGTTAGATTAGGTAGGTTAGGTAGTCGAAAAAACATTAATTCATGAAAACTAGGCTAATTAGGCAAATCGGGCCTTGAATAGTAGGCTGAGAAGTGCGTTCTGGCTATTAGGTACGACATATATATATATATATATATATATATATATATATATATATATATATATATATATATATATATATATAAATATATATATATATGTCGTACCTAGTAGCCAGAACACACTTCTCAGTCTACTATGCAATGCCCGATTTGCCTAATAAGTCAAGTTTTCCTGAATTAATATATTTTCTCTAATTTTTTTCTTATGAAATGATAAAGCTACCCATTTCATTATGTATGAGGTCAATTCTTTTTTATTGGAGTTAAAATTAACATAGATATATGACCGAACCTATCCAACCCTACCTAACCTAACCTAACCTATCTTTATTGGTTAGGTTAGGTTAGGTAGCCGAAAAAGTTAGGTTAGGTTAGTTTAGGTAGATTAGGTAGTCGAAAACAATTAATTCATGAAAACTTGGCTTATTAGGCAAATCGGGCCTTGCATAATAGGCAGAGAAGTGCGTTGCGGCTACTAGGTACGACATATATATATATACTCGCAGACGTCAAGCCGCCTGCTATCTATGGTGGAGACTGTGTGTAGTGACCACTGGTGGAGACTGTGTGTGGTGGTCACTGGTGGAGACTGTGTGTGGTGGTCACTGGTGGAGACTGTGTGTGGTGGTCACTGGTGGAGACTGTGTGTGGTGGTCACTGGTGGAGACTGTGTGGTGGTCACTAGTGGAGACTGTGTGTGGTGGTCACTGGTGGAGACTGTGTGGTGATCACTGGTGGAGACTGTGTGTGGTGGTCACTGGTGGAGACTGTGTGTGGTGGCCACTGGTGGAGACTGTGTGGTGGTCACTGGTGGTCATTGGTGGCCAATGGTGCTGGTCACTGGTGGAGACTGTGTGTTGATCACTGGTGGAGACTGTGTGTGGTGGTCACTGGTGGAGACTGTGTGTTGATCACTGGTGGAGACTGTGTGGTGGCCACTGGTGGAGACTGTGTGGTGGTCACTGGTGGAGACTGTGTGGTAGTCACTGGTGGAGACTGTGTGTGGTGGCCACTGGTGGAGACTGTGTGGTAGTCACTGGTGGAGACTGTGTGTGGTGGTCACTGGTGGACACTGTGTGTGGTGGTCACTGGTGGAGACTGTGGGGTTGTCACTGTTGGAGACTGTGTGGTGGCAACTGGTGGAGACTGTGTGTGGTGGTCACTGGTGGAGACTGTGTGTGGTGGTCACTGGTGGAGACTGTGTGTGGTGGCCACTGGTGGACACTGTGTGTGGTGGTCACTGGTGGAGACTGTGGGGTTGTCACTGGTGGAGACTGTGTGGTGGCCACTGGTGGAGACTGTGTGGTAGTCACTGGTGGAGACTGTGTGTGGTGGCCACTGGTGGAGACTGTGTGGTAGTCACTGGTGGAGACTGTGTGTGGTGGCCACTGGTGGACACTGTGTGTGGTGGTCACTGGTGGAGACTGTGGGGTTGTCACTGGTGGAGACTGTGTGGTGGCCACTGGTGGAGACTGTGTGGTAGTCACTGGTGGAGACTGTGTGTGGTGGTCACTGGTGGAGACTGTGTGTGGTGGTCACTGGTGGAGACTGTGTGTGGTGGTCACTGGTGGAGACTGTGTGGTGGTCACTGGTGGAGACTGTGTGTGGTGGCCACTGGTGGAGACTGTGTGTGGTGGCCACTGGTGGAGACTGTGTGTGGTGGTCACTGGTGGAGAATGTGTGTGGTGGCCACTGGTGGAGACTGTGTGTGGTGGCCACTGGTGGAGACTGTGTGTGGTGGTCACTGGTGGAGACTGTGTGGTAGTCACTGGTGGAGACTGTGTGTGGTGGCCACTGGTGGAGACTGTGTGTGGTGGTCACTGGTGGAGACTGTGTGTGGTGGTCACTGGTGGAGACTGTGTGGTGGCCACTGGTGGAGACTATGTGTGGTGGTCACTGGTGGAGACTGTGTGTGGTGGCCACTGGTGGAGACTGTGTGTGGTGGCCACTGGTGGAGACTGTGTGTGGTGGTCACTGGTGGAGACTGTGTGGTGGCCACTGGTGGAGACTGTGTGTGGTGGTCACTGGTGGAGACTGTGTGTGGTGGTCACTGGTGGAGACTGTGTGTGGTGGACACTGGTGGAGACTGTGTGGTGGTCACTGGTGGAGACTGTGTGGTGGCCACTGTTGGAGACTGTGTGTGGTGGACACTGGTGGAGACTGTGTGTGGTGGTCACTGGTGGACACTGTGTGGTGGTCACTGGTGGAGACTGTGTGTGGTGGTCACTGGTGGACACTGTGTGGTGGCCACTGGTGGAGACTGTGTGGTGGTCACTGGTGGAGACTGTGTGTGGTGGTCACTGGTGGAGACTGTGTGTGGTGGTCACTGGTGGAGACTGTGTGTGGTGGTCACTGGTGGAGACTGTGTGTGGTGGTCACTGGTGGACACTGTGTGTGGTGGTCACTGGTGGAGACTGTGGGGTTGTCACTGGTGGAGACTGTGTGGTGGCCACTGGTGGAGACTGTGTGGTAGTCACTGGTGGAGACTGTGTGTGGTGGTCACTGGTGGAGACTGTGTGTGGTGGTCACTGGTGGAGACTGTGTGGTGGCCACTGTGGAGACTGTGTGTGGTGGTCACTGGTGGAGACTGTGTGTGGTGGTCACTGGTGGAGACTGTGTGGTGGCCACTGGTGGAGACTGTGTGTGGTGGTCACTGGTGGAGACTGTGTGTGGTGGCCACTGGTGGAGACTGTGTGTGGTGGTCCACTGGTGGAGACTGTGTGTGGTGGTCACTGGTTGGAGACTGTGTGGTGGTCACTGGTGGAGACTGTGTGGTTGTCACTGGTGGTCACTGGTGGAGACTGTGTGGTTGTCACTGGTGGAGACTGTGGTGGTTGTCACTGGTGGAGACTTGTGTGGTGGTCACTGGTGGAGACGTCGTGGTATTGTCACTGGTGGAGACTGGTGTTGGGGTCATGGTGGAGACTGTGTGGTGGTCCTGGTGGAGACTGTGTGGTGGCCACTGGTGGAGACTGTGTGGTAGTCACTGGTGGAGACTGTGTGGTTGTCACTGTGGAGACTTGTGGGGTTGTCACTGGTGGAGACTGTGTGGTGGCCACTGGTGTAGACTGTGTGGTAGTCACTGGTGGAGACTGTGTGTGGTGGTCACTGGTGGAGACTGTGTGTGGTGGTCACTGGTGGAGACTGTGTGTGGTGGTCACTGGTGGAGACTGTGTGTGGTGGTCACTGGTGGACACTGTGTGTGGTGGTCACTGGTGGAGACTGTGGGGTTGTCACTGGTGGAGACTGTGTGGTGGCCACTGGTGGAGACTGTGTGGTAGTCACTGGTGGAGACTGTGTGTGGTGGTCACTGGTGGAGACTGTGTGTGGTGGTCACTGGTGGAGACTGTGTGGTGGCCACTGGTGGAGACTGTGTGTGGTGGTCACTGGTGGAGACTGTGTGTGGTGGTCACTGGTGGAGACTGTGTGGTGGCCACTGGTGGAGACTGTGTGTGGTGGTCACTGGTGGAGACTGTGTGTGGTGGCCACTGGTGGAGACTGTGTGTGGTGGCCACTGGTGGAGACTGTGTGTGGTGGTCACTGGTGGAGACTGTGTGGTGGTCACTGGTGGAGACTGTGTGGTGGTCACTGGTGGTCACTGGTGGAGACTGTGTGGTTGTCACTGGTGGAGACTGTGTGTGGTTGTCACTGGTGGAGACTGTGTGTGGTGGTCACTGGTGGAGACTGTGGGGTTGTCACTGGTGGAGACTGTGTGGTGGTCACTGGTGGAGACTGTGTGGTGGTCACTGGTGGAGACTGTGTGGTGGCCACTGGTGGAGACTGTGTGGTAGTCACTGGTGGAGACTGTGTGGTTGTCACTGGTGGAGACTGTGGGGTTGTCACTGGTGGAGACTGTGTGGTGGCCACTGGTGGAGACTGTGTGGTAGTCACTGGTGGAGACTGTGTGTGGTGGTCACTGGTGGAGACTGTGGGGTTGTCACTGGTGGAGACTGTGTGGTGGCCACTGGTGGAGACTGTGTGGTAGTCACTGGTGGAGACTGTGTGGTTGTCACTGGTGGAGACTGTGTGGTTGTCACTGGTGGAGACTGTGTGGTGGCCACTGGTGGAGACTGTGTGTGGTGGCCACTGGTGGAGACTGTGTGTGGTGGCCACTGGTGGAGACTGTGTGTGGTGGTCACTGGTGGAGACTGTGTGTGGTGGTCACTGGTGGAGACTGTGTGGTGGCCACTGGTGGAGACTGTGTGGTAGTCACTGGTGGAGACTGTGTGGTTGTCACTGGTGGAGACTGTGGGGTTGTCACTGGTGGAGACTGTGTGGTGGCCACTGGTGGAGACTGTGTGGTAGTCACTGGTGGAGACTGTGTGTGGTGGTCACTGGTGGAGACTGTGGGGTTGTCACTGGTGGAGACTGTGTGGTGGCCACTGGTGGAGACTGTGTGGTAGTCACTGGTGGAGACTGTGTGGTTGTCACTGGTGGAGACTGTGTGGTTGTCACTGGTGGAGACTGTGTGGTGGCCACTGGTGGAGACTGTGTGTGGTGGCCACTGGTGGAGACTGTGTGTGGTGGCCACTGGTGGAGACTGTGTGTGGTGGTCACTGGTGGAGACTGTGTGTGGTGGTCACTGGTGGAGACTGTGTGTGGTGGTCACTGGTGGAGACTGTGTGTGGTGGTCACTGGTGGACACTGTGTGGTGGTCACTGGTGGAGACTGTGTGTGGTGGTCACTGGTGGAGACTGTGTGGTGGTGGCCACTGGTGGAGACTGTGTGTGGTGGTCACTGGTGGAGACTGTGTGTGGTGGTCACTGGTGGAGACTGTGTGTGGTGGTCACTGGTGGAGACTGTGTGGTGGCCACTGATGGAGACTGTGTGTGGTGGCCACTGGTGGAGACTGTGTGTGGTGGCCACTTTTGGAGACTGTGTTTGGTGGTCACTGATGGAAACTGTGTGTGGTGGTCACTGGTGGAGACTGTGTGTGCTGGTCACTGGTGGAGACTGTGTGTGGTGGTCACTGGTGGACACTGTGTGGTGGCCACTGGTGGAGACTGTGTGGTAGCCACTGGTGGAGACTGTGTGTGGTGGTCACTGGTGGAGACTGTGTGTGGTGGTCACTGGTGGAGACTGTGTGTGGTGGTCACTGGTGGAGACTGTGTGTGGTGGTCACTGGTGGAGACTGTGTGGTGGCCACTGATGGAGACTGTGTGTGGTGGCCACTGGTGGAGACTGTGTGTGGTGGCCACTTTTGGAGACTGTGTTTGGTGGTCACTGATGGAAACTGTGTGTGGTGGTCACTGGTGGAGACTGTGTGTGGTGGTCACTGGTGGTGACTGTGTGTATGTCACTGGTGGTCACTGGTGGTGACTGTGTGTGGTGGCCACTGGTGGTGACTGTGTGTGGTGGTCACTGGTGGTCACTGGTGGAGACTGTGTGGATGTCACTGGTGGAGACTGTGTGGTTGTCACTGGTGGAGACTGTGTTGTGGTCACTGGTGGAGACTGTGGGGTGGTCACTGGTGGAGACTGTGTGTGGTGGTCGTCACTGGTGGAGACTGTGAGGTGGCCACTGGTGGTCACTGGTGGCCACTGGTGGTGACTGTGTGGTGGTAACTGGTGGAGACTGTGTGTGGTGGTCACTATTGGAGACTGTGTGTGGTGGTCACTGGTGGAGACTGTGTGGTTGTCACTGGTGGAGACTGTGTGGTGGCCACTGGTGGTCACTGGTGGCCACTCGTGGAGACTGTGAGGTGGCCACTGGTGGAGACTGTGAGGTGGCCACTGGTGGAGACTGTGTGTGGTGGTCACTGGTGGTCCCTGGTTGTTACTGGTGGAGACTGTGTGGTTGTCACTGGTGGAGACTGTGTGTGGTGGTCACTGGTGGAGACTGTGGGGTTGTCACTGGTGGAGACTGTGTGGTGGTCACTGGTGATTACTGTGTGGTGGCCACTGGTGGAGACTGTGTGGTGGTCACTGGTGGAGACTGAGTGTGGTGGCCACTGGTGGAGACTGTGTGTGGTGGCCACTGGTGGAGACTGTGTGTTTGTCACTAGTGGAGACTGTGTGGTTGTCACTGGTGGAGACTGTGTGTGGTGGTCACTGGTGGAGACTGTGTGGTGGTCACTGGTGATTACTGTGTGGTGGCCACTGGTGGAGACTGTGTGGTGGTCACTGGTGGAGACTGTGTGTGGTGGTCACTGGTGGAGACTGTGTGTGGTGGTCACTGGTGGAGACTGTGTGTGGTGGCTACTGGTGGAGACTGTGTGTGGTGGTCACTGGTGGAGACTGTGTGTGGTGGTCACTGGTGGAGACTGTGTGTGGTGGTCACTGGTGGAGACTGTGTGGTGGTCACTGGTGATTACTGTGTGGTGGCCACTGGTGGCGACTGTGTGGTGGTCACTGGTGGAGACTGTGTGTGGTGGCCACTGGTGGAGACTGTGTGTAGTGGTCACTGGTGGAGACTGTGTGGTTGTCACTGGTGGAGACTGTGTGGTGACACCTGGTGGAGACTGTGTGGTGGCCACTGGTGGAGACTGTGTGTGGTGGTCACTGGTGGAGACTGTGTGGTGGTCACTGGTGGAGACTGTGTGTGGTGGTCACTGGTGGAGACTGTGTGTGGTGGTCACTGGTGATTACTGTGTGTGGTGGCCACTGGTGATTACTGTGTGGTGGCCACTGGAGGAGACTGTGTGTTGATCACTGGTGGAGACTGTGTGGTGGTCACTGGTGGAGACTGTGTGTGGTGGTCACTGGTGGAGACTGTGTGGTGGCCACTGGTGGAGACTGTGTGGTAGTCACTGGTGGAGACTGTGTGGTTGTCACTGGTGGAGACTGTGGGGTTGTCACTGGTGGAGACTGTGTGGTGGCCACTGGTGGAGACTGTGTGGTAGTCACTGGTGGAGACTGTGTGTGGTGGTCACTGGTGGAGACTGTGGGGTTGTCACTGGTGGAGACTGTGTGGTGGCCACTGGTGGAGACTGTGTGGTAGTCACTGGTGGAGACTGTGTGGTTGTCACTGGTGGAGACTGTGTGGTTGTCACTGGTGGAGACTGTGTGGTGGCCACTGGTGGAGACTGTGTGTGGTGGCCACTGGTGGAGACTGTGTGTGGTGGCCACTGGTGGAGACTGTGTGTGGTGGTCACTGGTGGAGACTGTGTGTGGTGGTCACTGGTGGAGACTGTGTGTGGTGGTCACTGGTGGAGACTGTGTGTGGTGGTCACTGGTGGACACTGTGTGGTGGTCACTGGTGGAGACTGTGTGTGGTGGTCACTGGTGGAGACTGTGTGGTGGTGGCCACTGGTGGAGACTGTGTGTGGTGGTCACTGGTGGAGACTGTGTGTGGTGGTCACTGGTGGAGACTGTGTGTGGTGGTCACTGGTGGAGACTGTGTGGTGGCCACTGATGGAGACTGTGTGTGGTGGCCACTGGTGGAGACTGTGTGTGGTGGCCACTTTTGGAGACTGTGTTTGGTGGTCACTGATGGAAACTGTGTGTGGTGGTCACTGGTGGAGACTGTGTGTGCTGGTCACTGGTGGAGACTGTGTGTGGTGGTCACTGGTGGACACTGTGTGGTGGCCACTGGTGGAGACTGTGTGGTAGCCACTGGTGGAGACTGTGTGTGGTGGTCACTGGTGGAGACTGTGTGTGGTGGTCACTGGTGGAGACTGTGTGTGGTGGTCACTGGTGGAGACTGTGTGTGGTGGTCACTGGTGGAGACTGTGTGGTGGCCACTGATGGAGACTGTGTGTGGTGGCCACTGGTGGAGACTGTGTGTGGTGGCCACTTTTGGAGACTGTGTTTGGTGGTCACTGATGGAAACTGTGTGTGGTGGTCACTGGTGGAGACTGTGTGTGGTGGTCACTGGTGGTGACTGTGTGTATGTCACTGGTGGTCACTGGTGGTGACTGTGTGTGGTGGCCACTGGTGGTGACTGTGTGTGGTGGTCACTGGTGGTCACTGGTGGAGACTGTGTGGATGTCACTGGTGGAGACTGTGTGGTTGTCACTGGTGGAGACTGTGTTGTGGTCACTGGTGGAGACTGTGGGGTGGTCACTGGTGGAGACTGTGTGTGGTGGTCGTCACTGGTGGAGACTGTGAGGTGGCCACTGGTGGTCACTGGTGGCCACTGGTGGTGACTGTGTGGTGGTAACTGGTGGAGACTGTGTGTGGTGGTCACTATTGGAGACTGTGTGTCGGTGGTCACTGGTGGAGACTGTGTGGTTGTCACTGGTGGAGACTGTGTGGTGGCCACTGGTGGTCACTGGTGGCCACTCGTGGAGACTGTGAGGTGGCCACTGGTGGAGACTGTGAGGTGGCCACTGGTGGAGACTGTGTGTGGTGGTCACTGGTGGTCCCTGGTTGTTACTGGTGGAGACTGTGTGGTTGTCACTGGTGGAGACTGTGTGTGGTGGTCACTGGTGGAGACTGTGGGGTTGTCACTGGTGGAGACTGTGTGGTGGTCACTGGTGATTACTGTGTGGTGGCCACTGGTGGAGACTGTGTGGTGGTCACTGGTGGAGACTGAGTGTGGTGGCCACTGGTGGAGACTGTGTGTGGTGGCCACTGGTGGAGACTGTGTGTTTGTCACTAGTGGAGACTGTGTGGTTGTCACTGGTGGAGACTGTGTGTGGTGGTCACTGGTGGAGACTGTGTGGTGGTCACTGGTGATTACTGTGTGGTGGCCACTGGTGGAGACTGTGTGGTGGTCACTGGTGGAGACTGTGTGTGGTGGTCACTGGTGGAGACTGTGTGTGGTGGTCACTGGTGGAGACTGTGTGTGGTGGCTACTGGTGGAGACTGTGTGTGGTGGTCACTGGTGGAGACTGTGTGTGGTGGTCACTGGTGGAGACTGTGTGTGGTGGTCACTGGTGGAGACTGTGTGGTGGTCACTGGTGATTACTGTGTGGTGGCCACTGGTGGCGACTGTGTGGTGGTCACTGGTGGAGACTGTGTGTGGTGGCCACTGGTGGAGACTGTGTGTAGTGGTCACTGGTGGAGACTGTGTGGTTGTCACTGGTGGAGACTGTGTGGTGACACCTGGTGGAGACTGTGTGGTGGCCACTGGTGGAGACTGTGTGTGGTGGTCACTGGTGGAGACTGTGTGGTGGTCACTGGTGGAGACTGTGTGTGGTGGTCACTGGTGGAGACTGTGTGTGGTGGTCACTGGTGATTACTGTGTGTGGTGGCCACTGGTGATTACTGTGTGGTGGCCACTGGAGGAGACTGTGTGTTGATCACTGGTGGAGACTGTGTGGTGGTCACTGGTGGAGACTGTGTGTGGTGGTCACTGGTGGAGACTGTGTGGTGGTCACTGGTGATTACTGTGTGGTGGCCACTGGTGGAGACTGTGTGGTGGTCACTGGTGGAGACTGTGTGTGGTGGTCACTGGTGGAGACTGTGTGTGGTGGTCACTGGTGGAGACTGTGTGTGGTGGCCACTGGTGGAGACTGTGTGTGGTGGCCACTGGTGGAGACTGTGTGTGGTGGTCACTGGTGGAGACTGTGTGTGGTGGTCACTGGTGGAGACTGTGTGTGGTGGCCACTGGTGGAGACTGTGTGTGGTGGCCATTGGTGGAGACTGTGTGTGGTGGTCACTGGTGGAGACTGTGTGTGGTGGTCACTGGTGGAGACTGTGTGTGGTGGTCACTGGTGATTACTGTGTGGTGGTCACTGGTGGAGAATGTGTGTGGTGGCCACTGGTGGAGACTGTGTGTGGTGGCCACTGGTGGAGACTGTGTGTGGTGGTCACTGGTGGAGACTGTGTGGTGGTCACTGGTGGAGACTGTGTGGTGGTCACTGGTGGTCACTGGTGGAGACTGTGTTGTTGTCACTGGTGGAGACTGTGTGTGGTTGTCACTGGTGGAGACTGTGTGTGGTGGTCACTGGTGGAGACTGTGGGGTTGTCACTGGTGGAGACTGTGTGGTGGTCACTGGTGGAGACTGTGTGGTAGTCACTGGTGGAGACTGTGTGGTGGCCACTGGTGGAGACTGTGTGGTAGTCACTGGTGGAGACTGTGTGGTTGTCACTGGTGGAGACTGTGGGGTTGTCACTGGTGGAGACTGTGTGGTGGCCACTGGTGGAGACTGTGTGGTAGTCACTGGTGGAGACTGTGTGTGGTGGTCACTGGTGGAGACTGTGGGGTTGTCACTGGTGGAGACTGTGTGGTGGCCACTGGTGGAGACTGTGTGGTAGTCACTGGTGGAGACTGTGTGGTTGTCACTGGTGGAGACTGTGTGGTTGTCACTGGTGGAGACTGTGTGGTGGCCACTGGTGGAGACTGTGTGTGGTGGCTACTGGTGGAGACTGTGTGTGGTGGTCACTGGTGGAGACTGTGTGTGGTGGTCACTGGTGGAGACTGTGTGTGGTGGTCACTGGTGGAGACTGTGTGTGGTGGTCACTGGTGGACACTGTGTGGTGGTCACTGGTGGAGACTGTGTGTGGTGGTCACTGGTGGAGACTGTGTGGTGGTGGCCACTGGTGGAGACTGTGTGTGGTGGTCACTGGTGGAGACTGTGTGTGGTGGTCACTGGTGGAGACTGTGTGTGGTGGTCACTGGTGGAGACTGTGTGGTGGCCACTGATGGAGACTGTGTGTGGTGGCCACTGGTGGAGACTGTGTGTGGTGGCCACTTTTGGAGACTGTGTTTGGTGGTCACTGATGGAAACTGTGTGTGGTGGTCACTGGTGGAGACTGTGTGTGCTGGTCACTGGTGGAGACTGTGTGTGGTGGTCACTGGTGGACACTGTGTGGTGGCCACTGGTGGAGACTGTGTGGTGGCCACTGGTGGAGACTGTGTGTGGTGGTCACTGGTGGAGACTGTGTGTGGTGGTCACTGGTGGAGACTGTGTGTGGTGGTCACTGGTGGAGACTGTGTGTGGTGGTCACTGGTGGAGACTGTGTGTGGTGGTCACTGGTGGAGACTGTGTGGTGGCCACTGATGGAGACTGTGTGTGGTGGCCACTGGTGGAGACTGTGTGTGGTGGCCACTTTTGGAGACTGTGTTTGGTGGTCACTGATGGAAACTGTGTGTGGTGGTCACTGGTGGAGACTGTGTGTGGTGGTCACTGGTGGTGACTGTGTGGATGTCACTGGTGGTCACTGGTGGTGACTGTGTGTGGTGGCCACTGGTGGTGACTGTGTGTGGTGGTCACTGGTGGTCACTGGTGGAGACTGTGTGGATGTCACTGGTGGAGACTGTGTGGTTGTCACTGGTGGAGACTGTGTTGTGGTCACTGGTGGAGACTGTGGGGTGGTCACTGGTGGAGACTGTGTGTGGTGGTCGTCACTGGTGGAGACTGTGAGGTGGCCACTGGTGGTCACTGGTGGCCACTGGTGGTGACTGTGTGGTGGTAACTGGTGGAGACTGTGTGTGGTGGTCACTATTGGAGACTGTGTGTCGTGGTCACTGGTGGAGACTGTGTGGTTGTCACTGGTGGAGACTGTGTGGTGGCCACTGGTGGTCACTGGTGGCCACTCGTGGAGACTGTGAGGTGGCCACTGGTGGAGACTGTGAGGTGGCCACTGGTGGAGACTGTGTGTGGTGGTCACTGGTGGTCCCTGGTTGTTACTGGTGGAGACTGTGTGGTTGTCACTGGTGGAGACTGTGTGTGGTGGTCACTGGTGGAGACTGTGGGGTTGTCACTGGTGGAGACTGTGTGGTGGTCACTGGTGATTACTGTGTGGTGGCCACTGGTGGAGACTGTGTGGTGGTCACTGGTGGAGACTGAGTGTGGTGGCCACTGGTGGAGACTGTGTGTGGTGGCCACTGGTGGAGACTGTGTGTTTGTCACTAGTGGAGACTGTGTGGTTGTCACTGGTGGAGACTGTGTGTGGTGGTCACTGGTGGAGACTGTGTGGTGGTCACTGGTGATTACTGTGTGGTGGCCACTGGTGGAGACTGTGTGGTGGTCACTGGTGGAGACTGTGTGTGGTGGTCACTGGTGATTACTGTGTGTGGTGGCCACTGGTGATTACTGTGTGGTGGCCACTGGTGGAGACTGTGTGTTGATCACTGGTGGAGACTGTGTGTGGTGGTCACTGGTGGAGACTGTGTGTGGTGGTCACTGGTGGAGACTGTGTGGTGGTCACTGGTGATTACTGTGTGGTGGCCACTGGTGGCGACTGTGTGGTGGTCACTGGTGGAGACTGTGTGTGGTGGCCACTGGTGGAGACTGTGTGTAGTGGTCACTGGTGGAGACTGTGTGGTTGTCACTGGTGGAGACTGTGTGGTGACACCTGGTGGAGACTGTGTGGTGGCCACTGGTGGAGACTGTGTGTGGTGGTCACTGGTGGAGACTGTGTGGTGGTCACTGGTGGAGACTGTGTGTGGTGGCCACTGGTGGAGACTGTGTGTGGTGGCCACTGGTGGAGACTGTGTGTGGTGGTCACTGGTGGAGACTGTGTGTGGTGGTCACTGGTGGAGACTGTGTGTGGTGGCCACTGGTGGAGACTGTGTGTGGTGGCCATTGGTGGAGACTGTGTGTGGTGGTCACTGGTGGAGACTGTGTGTGGTGGTCACTGGTGGAGACTGTGTGTGGTGGTCACTGGTGATTACTGTGTGTGGTGGCCACTGGTGATTACTGTGTGGTGGCCACTGGAGGAGACTGTGTGTTGATCACTGGTGGAGACTGTGTGGTGGTCACTGGTGGAGACTGTGTGTGGTGGTCACTGGTGGAGACTGTGTGGTGGCCACTGGTGGAGACTGTGTGGTAGTCACTGGTGGAGACTGTGTGGTTGTCACTGGTGGAGACTGTGGGGTTGTCACTGGTGGAGACTGTGTGGTGGCCACTGGTGGAGACTGTGTGGTAGTCACTGGTGGAGACTGTGTGTGGTGGTCACTGGTGGAGACTGTGGGGTTGTCACTGGTGGAGACTGTGTGGTGGCCACTGGTGGAGACTGTGTGGTAGTCACTGGTGGAGACTGTGTGGTTGTCACTGGTGGAGACTGTGTGGTTGTCACTGGTGGAGACTGTGTGGTGGCCACTGGTGGAGACTGTGTGTGGTGGCCACTGGTGGAGACTGTGTGTGGTGGCCACTGGTGGAGACTGTGTGTGGTGGTCACTGGTGGAGACTGTGTGTGGTGGTCACTGGTGGAGACTGTGTGTGGTGGTCACTGGTGGAGACTGTGTGTGGTGGTCACTGGTGGACACTGTGTGGTGGTCACTGGTGGAGACTGTGTGTGGTGGTCACTGGTGGAGACTGTGTGGTGGTGGCCACTGGTGGAGACTGTGTGTGGTGGTCACTGGTGGAGACTGTGTGTGGTGGTCACTGGTGGAGACTGTGTGTGGTGGTCACTGGTGGAGACTGTGTGGTGGCCACTGATGGAGACTGTGTGTGGTGGCCACTGGTGGAGACTGTGTGTGGTGGCCACTTTTGGAGACTGTGTTTGGTGGTCACTGATGGAAACTGTGTGTGGTGGTCACTGGTGGAGACTGTGTGTGCTGGTCACTGGTGGAGACTGTGTGTGGTGGTCACTGGTGGACACTGTGTGGTGGCCACTGGTGGAGACTGTGTGGTAGCCACTGGTGGAGACTGTGTGTGGTGGTCACTGGTGGAGACTGTGTGTGGTGGTCACTGGTGGAGACTGTGTGTGGTGGTCACTGGTGGAGACTGTGTGTGGTGGTCACTGGTGGAGACTGTGTGGTGGCCACTGATGGAGACTGTGTGTGGTGGCCACTGGTGGAGACTGTGTGTGGTGGCCACTTTTGGAGACTGTGTTTGGTGGTCACTGATGGAAACTGTGTGTGGTGGTCACTGGTGGAGACTGTGTGTGGTGGTCACTGGTGGTGACTGTGTGTATGTCACTGGTGGTCACTGGTGGTGACTGTGTGTGGTGGCCACTGGTGGTGACTGTGTGTGGTGGTCACTGGTGGTCACTGGTGGAGACTGTGTGGATGTCACTGGTGGAGACTGTGTGGTTGTCACTGGTGGAGACTGTGTTGTGGTCACTGGTGGAGACTGTGGGGTGGTCACTGGTGGAGACTGTGTGTGGTGGTCGTCACTGGTGGAGACTGTGAGGTGGCCACTGGTGGTCACTGGTGGCCACTGGTGGTGACTGTGTGGTGGTAACTGGTGGAGACTGTGTGTGGTGGTCACTATTGGAGACTGTGTGTGGTGGTCACTGGTGGAGACTGTGTGGTTGTCACTGGTGGAGACTGTGTGGTGGCCACTGGTGGTCACTGGTGGCCACTCGTGGAGACTGTGAGGTGGCCACTGGTGGAGACTGTGAGGTGGCCACTGGTGGAGACTGTGTGTGGTGGTCACTGGTGGTCCCTGGTTGTTACTGGTGGAGACTGTGTGGTTGTCACTGGTGGAGACTGTGTGTGGTGGTCACTGGTGGAGACTGTGGGGTTGTCACTGGTGGAGACTGTGTGGTGGTCACTGGTGATTACTGTGTGGTGGCCACTGGTGGAGACTGTGTGGTGGTCACTGGTGGAGACTGAGTGTGGTGGCCACTGGTGGAGACTGTGTGTGGTGGCCACTGGTGGAGACTGTGTGTTTGTCACTAGTGGAGACTGTGTGGTTGTCACTGGTGGAGACTGTGTGTGGTGGTCACTGGTGGAGACTGTGTGGTGGTCACTGGTGATTACTGTGTGGTGGCCACTGGTGGAGACTGTGTGGTGGTCACTGGTGGAGACTGTGTGTGGTGGTCACTGGTGGAGACTGTGTGTGGTGGTCACTGGTGGAGACTGTGTGTGGTGGCTACTGGTGGAGACTGTGTGTGGTGGTCACTGGTGGAGACTGTGTGTGGTGGTCACTGGTGGAGACTGTGTGTGGTGGTCACTGGTGGAGACTGTGTGGTGGTCACTGGTGATTACTGTGTGGTGGCCACTGGTGGCGACTGTGTGGTGGTCACTGGTGGAGACTGTGTGTGGTGGCCACTGGTGGAGACTGTGTGTAGTGGTCACTGGTGGAGACTGTGTGGTTGTCACTGGTGGAGACTGTGTGGTGACACCTGGTGGAGACTGTGTGGTGGCCACTGGTGGAGACTGTGTGTGGTGGTCACTGGTGGAGACTGTGTGGTGGTCACTGGTGGAGACTGTGTGTGGTGGTCACTGGTGGAGACTGTGTGTGGTGGTCACTGGTGATTACTGTGTGTGGTGGCCACTGGTGATTATTGTGTGGTGGCCACTGGAGGAGACTGTGTGTTGATCACTGGTGGAGACTGTGTGGTGGTCACTGGTGGAGACTGTGTGTGGTGGTCACTGGTGGAGACTGTGTGGTGGTCACTGGTGATTACTGTGTGGTGGCCACTGGTGGAGACTGTGTGGTGGTCACTGGTGGAGACTGTGTGTGGTGGTCACTGGTGGAGACTGTGTGTGGTGGTCACTGGTGGAGACTGTGTGTGGTGGCCACTGGTGGAGACTGTGTGTGGTGGCCACTGGTGGAGACTGTGTGTGGTGGTCACTGGTGGAGACTGTGTGTGGTGGTCACTGGTGGAGACTGTGTGTGGTGGCCACTGGTGGAGACTGTGTGTGGTGGCCATTGGTGGAGACTGTGTGTGGTGGTCACTGGTGGAGACTGTGTGTGGTGGTCACTGGTGGAGACTGTGTGTGGTGGTCACTGGTGATTACTGTGTGGTGGTCACTGGTGGAGAATGTGTGTGGTGGCCACTGGTGGAGACTGTGTGTGGTGGCCACTGGTGGAGACTGTGTGTGGTGGTCACTGGTGGAGACTGTGTGGTGGTCACTGGTGGAGACTGTGTGGTGGTCACTGGTGGTCACTGGTGGAGACTGTGTTGTTGTCACTGGTTGAGACTGTGTGTGGTTGTCACTGGTGGAGACTGTGTGTGGTGGTCACTGGTGGAGACTGTGGGGTTGTCACTGGTGGAGACTGTGTGGTGGTCACTGGTGGAGACTGTGTGGTAGTCACTGGTGGAGACTGTGTGGTGGCCACTGGTGGAGACTGTGTGGTAGTCACTGGTGGAGACTGTGTGGTGGCCACTGGTGGAGACTGTGTGGTAGTCACTGGTGGAGACTGTGTGTGGTGGTCACTGGTGGAGACTGTGGGGTTGTCACTGGTGGAGACTGTGTGGTGGCCACTGGTGGAGACTGTGTGGTAGTCACTGGTGGAGACTGTGTGGTTGTCACTGGTGGAGACTGTGTGGTTGTCACTGGTGGAGACTGTGTGGTGGCCACTGGTGGAGACTGTGTGTGGTGGCTACTGGTGGAGACTGTGTGTGGTGGTCACTGGTGGAGACTGTGTGTGGTGGTCACTGGTGGAGACTGTGTGTGGTGGTCACTGGTGGAGACTGTGTGTGGTGGTCACTGGTGGACACTGTGTGGTGGTCACTGGTGGAGACTGTGTGTGGTGGTCACTGGTGGAGACTGTGTGGTGGTGGCCACTGGTGGAGACTGTGTGTGGTGGTCACTGGTGGAGACTGTGTGTGGTGGTCACTGGTGGAGACTGTGTGTGGTGGTCACTGGTGGAGACTGTGTGGTGGCCACTGATGGAGACTGTGTGTGGTGGCCACTGGTGGAGACTGTGTGTGGTGGCCACTTTTGGAGACTGTGTTTGGTGGTCACTGATGGAAACTGTGTGTGGTGGTCACTGGTGGAGACTGTGTGTGCTGGTCACTGGTGGAGACTGTGTGTGGTGGTCACTGGTGGACACTGTGTGGTGGCCACTGGTGGAGACTGTGTGGTGGCCACTGGTGGAGACTGTGTGTGGTGGTCACTGGTGGAGACTGTGTGTGGTGGTCACTGGTGGAGACTGTGTGTGGTGGTCACTGGTGGAGACTGTGTGTGGTGGTCACTGGTGGAGACTGTGTGTGGTGGTCACTGGTGGAGACTGTGTGGTGGCCACTGATGGAGACTGTGTGTGGTGGCCACTGGTGGAGACTGTGTGTGGTGGCCACTTTTGGAGACTGTGTTTGGTGGTCACTGATGGAAACTGTGTGTGGTGGTCACTGGTGGAGACTGTGTGTGGTGGTCACTGGTGGTGACTGTGTGGATGTCACTGGTGGTCACTGGTGGTGACTGTGTGTGGTGGCCACTGGTGGTGACTGTGTGTGGTGGTCACTGGTGGTCACTGGTGGAGACTGTGTGGATGTCACTGGTGGAGACTGTGTGGTTGTCACTGGTGGAGACTGTGTTGTGGTCACTGGTGGAGACTGTGGGGTGGTCACTGGTGGAGACTGTGTGTGGTGGTCGTCACTGGTGGAGACTGTGAGGTGGCCACTGGTGGTCACTGGTGGCCACTGGTGGTGACTGTGTGGTGGTAACTGGTGGAGACTGTGTGTGGTGGTCACTATTGGAGACTGTGTGTCGTGGTCACTGGTGGAGACTGTGTGGTTGTCACTGGTGGAGACTGTGTGGTGGCCACTGGTGGTCACTGGTGGCCACTCGTGGAGACTGTGAGGTGGCCACTGGTGGAGACTGTGAGGTGGCCACTGGTGGAGACTGTGTGTGGTGGTCACTGGTGGTCCCTGGTTGTTACTGGTGGAGACTGTGTGGTTGTCACTGGTGGAGACTGTGTGTGGTGGTCACTGGTGGAGACTGTGGGGTTGTCACTGGTGGAGACTGTGTGGTGGTCACTGGTGATTACTGTGTGGTGGCCACTGGTGGAGACTGTGTGGTGGTCACTGGTGGAGACTGAGTGTGGTGGCCACTGGTGGAGACTGTGTGTGGTGGCCACTGGTGGAGACTGTGTGTTTGTCACTAGTGGAGACTGTGTGGTTGTCACTGGTGGAGACTGTGTGTGGTGGTCACTGGTGGAGACTGTGTGGTGGTCACTGGTGATTACTGTGTGGTGGCCACTGGTGGAGACTGTGTGGTGGTCACTGGTGGAGACTGTGTGTGGTGGTCACTGGTGGAGACTGTGTGTGGTGGTCACTGGTGGAGACTGTGTGTGGTGGCTACTGGTGGAGACTGTGTGTGGTGGTCACTGGTGGAGACTGTGTGTGGTGGTCACTGGTGGAGACTGTGTGTGGTGGTCACTGGTGGAGACTGTGTGGTGGTCACTGGTGATTACTGTGTGGTGGCCACTGGTGGCGACTGTGTGGTGGTCACTGGTGGAGACTGTGTGTGGTGGCCACTGGTGGAGACTGTGTGTAGTGGTCACTGGTGGAGACTGTGTGGTTGTCACTGGTGGAGACTGTGTGGTGACACCTGGTGGAGACTGTGTGGTGGCCACTGGTGGAGACTGTGTGTGGTGGTCACTGGTGGAGACTGTGTGGTGGTCACTGGTGGAGACTGTGTGTGGTGGTCACTGGTGGAGACTGTGTGTGGTGGTCACTGGTGATTACTGTGTGTGGTGGCCACTGGTGATTACTGTGTGGTGGCCACTGGTGGAGACTGTGTGTTGATCACTGGTGGAGACTGTGTGGTGGTCACTGGTGGAGACTGTGTGTGGTGGTCACTGGTGGAGACTGTGTGGTGGTCACTGGTGATTACTGTGTGGTGGCCACTGGTGGAGACTGTATGGTGGTCACTGGTGGAGACTGTGTGTGGTGGTCACTGGTGGAGACTGTGTGTGGTGGTCACTGGTGGAGACTGTGTGTGGTGGCCACTGGTGGAGACTGTGTGTGGTGGCCACTGGTGGAGACTGTGTGTGGTGGTCACTGGTGGAGACTGTGTGTGGTGGTCACTGGTGGAGACTGTGTGTGGTGGTCACTGGTGATTACTGTGTGGTGGCCACTGGTGGCGACTGTGTGGTGGTCACTGGTGGAGACTGTGTGTGGTGGCCACTGGTGGAGACTGTGTGTGGTGGTCACTGGTGGAGACTGTGTGGTGGTCACTGGTGGAGACTGTGTGTGGTGGTCACTGGTGGAGACTGTGGGTTGTGGCCATTGGTGGAGACTGTGTGTGGTGGCCATTGGTGGAGACTGTGTGGTGGTCACTGGTGGAGACTGTGTGTGGTGGTCACTGGTGGAGACTGTGTGGTGGTCACTGGTGGAGACTGTGTGTGGTGGTCACTGGTGGAGAATGTGTGTGGTGGCCACTGGTGGAGACTGTGTGTGATGGCCATTGGTGGAGACTGTGTGTTGATCACTGGTGGAGACTGTGTGTTGATCACTGGTGGAGACTGTGTGTGGTGGTCACTGGTGGAGACTGTGTGTGGTGGTCACTGGTGGAGACTGTGTGTTGATCACTGGTGGAGACTGTGTGGTGGAGACTGTGTGTGGTGGTCACTGGTGGAGACTGTGTTGTGGCCACTGGTGGAGACTGTGTGTGGTGGCCACTGGTGGAGACTGTGTGTGGTGGCCACTGGTGGAGACTGTGTCTGGTGGCCACTAGTGGAGACTGTGTGGTGGTCACTGGTGGAGACTGTGTGTGGTGGCCACTGGTGGAGACTGTGTGTGGTGATCACTGGTGGAGACTGTGTGGTGGCCACTGGTGGAGACTGTGTGTGGTGGTCACTGGTGGAGACTGTGTGTGGTGATCACTGGTGGAGACTGTGTGTGGTGATCACTGGTGGAGACTGTGTGTGGTGGTCACTGGTGGAGACTGTGTGGTGGTCACTGGTGGAGACTGTGTGGTGGCCACTAGTGGAGACTGTGTGGTGGTCACTAGTGGAGACTGTGTGTGGTGATCACTGGTGGAGACTGTGTGGTGGTCACTGGTGGAGACTGTTTGTGATGGCCACTGGTGGAGACTGTGTGGTGACCACTGGTGGAGACTGTTTGTGATGGCCACTGGTGGAGACTGTGTGTGGTGGTCACTGGTGGAGACTGTGTGGTGACCACTGGTGGAGACTGTTTGTGATGGCCACTGGTGGAGACTGTGTGTGGTGGTCACTGGTGGAGACTGTGTGTGATGGCCACTGGTGGAGACTGTGTGTGGTGGCCACTGGTGGAGACTGTGTGTGATGGCCACTGGTGGAGACTGTGTGTGGTGGTCAATGGTGGAGACTGTGTGTGGTGGCCACTGGTGGAGACTGTGTGTGGTGGTCACTGGTGGTCATTGGTGGCCAATGGTGGTGGTCACTGGTGGAGACTGTGTGGTGGTCACTGGTGGAGACTATGTGTGGTGGTCACTGGTGGAGACTGTGTGTGGTGGTCACTGGTGGAGACTGTGTGGTGACCACTGGTGGAGACTGTGTGTGGTGGTCACTGGTGGAGACTGTGTGGTGGTGGTCACTGGTGGAGACTGTGTGTGGTGGTCACTGGTGGAGACTGTGTGGTGGCCACTGGTGGAGACTGTGTGTGGTGGTCACTGATGGAGACTGTGTGGTGGCCACTGGTGGAGACTGTTTGTGGTAGTCACTGGTGGAGACTGTGTGGTGGCCACTGGTGGAGACTGTGTGTGGTGGTCACTGATGGAGACTGTGTGTGGTGGCCACTGGTGGAGACTGTGTGTGGTGGCCACTAGTGGTGACTGTGTGTGGTGGTCACTGGTGGTCATTGGTGGCCAATGGTGGTGGTCACTGGTGGAGACTGTGTGTGGTGGTCACTGGTGGAGACTGTGTGTGGTGGCCACTGGTGGAGACTGTGTGTGGTGGTCACTGGTGGTGACTGTGTGTGGTGGTCACTGGTGGTCATTGGTGGCCTTTGGTGGTGGTCACTGGTGGAGACTGTGTGTGGTGGTCACTGGTGGAGACTGTGTGTGGTGGTCACTGGTGGAGACTGTGTGTGATGGTCACTGGTGGAGACTGTGTGGTGGCCACTGGTGGAGACTGTGTGTGGTGGCCACTGGTGGTGACTGTGTGTGGTGGTCACTGGTGGTCATTGGTGGCCAATGGTGGTGGTCACTGGTGGAGACTGTGTGTGGTGGTCACTGGTGGAGACTGTGTGTGGTGGTCACTGGTGGAGACTGTGTGTGGTGGCCACTGGTGGAGACTGTGTGGTGGCCACTGGTGGAGACTGTGTGTGGAGGCCACTGGTGGTGACTGTGTGTGGTGGTCACTGGTGGTCATTGGTGGCCAATGGTGGTGGCCACTGGTGGAGACTATGTGTGGTGGCCACTGGTGGAGACTGTGTGGTGGCCACTGGTGGAGACTCTGTGTGGTGGCCACTGGTGGAGACTGTGTGGTGGCCACTGGTGGAGACTGTGTGGTGGCCACTGGTGGAGACTGTGTGGTGGTCACTGGTGGAGACTGTGTGGTGGCCACTGGTGGAGACTATGTGTGGTGGCCACTGGTGGAGACTGTGTGGTGGCCACTGGTGGAGACTGTGTGTGGTGGCCACTGGTGGTGACTGTGTGTGGTGGTCACTGGTGGTCATTGGTGGCCAATGGTGGTGGTCACTGGTGGAGACTGTGTGTGGTGGTCACTGGTGGAGACTGTGTGTGGTGGCCACTGGTGGAGACTGTGTGTGGTGGTCACTGGTGGTCATTGGTGGCCAATGGTGGTGGTCACTGGTGGAGACTGTGTGGTGGTCACTGGTGGTCACTGGTGGAGACTGTGTGGTTGTCACTGGTGGAGACTGTGTGGTTGTCACTGGTGGAGACTGTGTGTGGTGGTCACTGGTGGAGACTGTGGGGTTGTCACTGGTGGAGACTGTGTGGTGGCCACTGGTGGAGACTGTGTGGTAGTCACTGGTGGAGACTGTGTGGTTGTCACTGGTGGAGACTGTGTGGTGGCCACTGGTGGAGACTGTGTGTGGTGGCCACTGGTGGAGACTGTGTGTGGTGGCCACTGGTGGAGACTGTGTGTGGTTGTCACTGGTGGAGACTGTGTGGTGGCCACTGATGGAGACTGTGTGTGGGGGCCACTGGTGGAGACTGTGTGTGGTGGCCACTTTTGGAGACTGTGTGTGGTGGCCACTAGTGGAGACTGTGTGTGGTGGTCACTGGTGGAGACTGTGTGTGGTGGCCACTGATGGACACTGTGTGTGGTGGTCAGTGGTGGAGACTGTGTGTGGTGGTCCCTGATGGAAACTGTGTGTGGTGGTCACTGGTAGAGACTGTGTGTGGTGGTCACTGGTGGAGACTGTGTGTGGTGGCCACTAGTGGAGACTGTGTGGTGGCCACTGGTGGAGACTGTGTGTGGTGGTCACTGGTGGAGACTGTGTGGTGGCCATTGGTGGAGACTGTGTGTGGTGGGCTCTGGTGGAGACTGTGTGTGGTGCTCACTGGTGGTCACTGGTGGCCAATGGTGGTGGTCACTGGTGGAGACTGTGTGGTAGCCATTCGTGGAGACTGTGTGTGGTGGGCTCTGGTGGAGACTGTGTGGTGGCCACTAGTGGAGACTGTGTGTGGTGGCCACTGGTGGAGACTGTGTGTGGTGGCCACTGGTGTTGACTGTGTGTGGTGGCCACTGGTGGAGACTGTGTGGTGGTCACTGGTGGAGACTGTGTGTGGTGGCCACTGGTGGAGACTGTGTGGTGGTCACTGGTGGAGACTGTGTGTGGTGGCCACTGGTGGACACTGTGTGTGGTGGCCACTGGTGGAGACTGTGTGGTGGTCACTGGTGGAGACTGTGTGATGGTCACTGGTGGAGACTGTGGGTTGTGGCCATTGGTGGAGACTGTGTGTGGTGGCCATTGGTGGAGACTGTGTGGTGGTCACTGGTGGAGAATGTGTGTGATGGCCACTGGTGGAGACTGTGTGTGTTGATCACTGGTGGAGACTGTGTGTGGCGGTCACTGGTGGAGACTGTGTGTGGTGGTCACTGGTGGAGACTGTGTGTGGTGGTCACTGGTGGAGACTGTGTGTGGTGGTCACTGGTGGAGACTGTGTGTGGTGGCCACTGGTGGAGACTGTGTGTGGTGGCCACTGGTGGAGACTGTGTGTTGATCACTGGTGGAGACTGTGTGGTGGTCACTGGTGGAGACTGTGTGTGGTGGTCACTGGTGGAGACTGTGTTGTGGCCACTGGTGGAGACTGTGTGTGGTGGCCACTGGTGGAGACTGTGTGTGGTGGCCACTGGTGGAGACTGTGTGTGGTGGCCACTAGTGGAGACTGTGTGGTGGTCACTGGTGGAGACTGTGTGTGGTGATCACTGGTGGAGACTGTGTGGTGGCCACTGGTGGAGACTGTGTGTGGTGGTCACTGGTGGACACTGTGTGTGGTGGTCACTGGTGGAGACTGTGTGTGGTGATCACTGGTGGAGACTGTGTGTGGTGATCACTGGTGGAGACTGTGTGTGGTTTGTCACTGATGGAGATTGTGTGTGGTGGCCACTGATGGAGACTGTGTGTGGTGGCCACTGGTGGAGACTGTGTGTGGTGGTCACTGATGGAGACTGTGTGTGGTGGCCACTGGTGGAGACTGTGTGTGGTGGTCACTGGTGGAGACTGTGTGTGGTGGCCACTGATGGAGACTGTGTGTGGTGGCCACTGGTGTCGACTGTGTGTGGTGGCCACTGGTGGAGACTGTGTGGTGGCCACTGGTGGAGACTGTGTGTGGTGGTCACTGGTGGAGACTGTGTGTGGTGATCACTGGTGGAGACTGTGTGTGGTGATCACTGGTGGAGACTGTGTGTGGTGGTCACTGGTGGAGACTGTGTGGTGGTCACTGGTGGAGACTGTGTGGTGGCCACTAGTGGAGACTGTGTGGTGGTCACTAGTGGAGACTGTGTGTGGTGGCCACTGGTGGAGACTGTGTGTGGTGGTCACTGGTGGTCATTGGTGGCCAATGGTGGTGGTCACTGGTGGAGACTGTGTGGTGGTCACTGGTGGTCACTGGTGGAGACTGTGTGGTTGTCACTGGTGGAGACTGTGTGGTTGTCACTGGTGGAGACTGTGTGTGGTGGTCACTGGTGGAGACTGTGGGGTTGTCACTGGTGGAGACTGTGTGGTGGCCACTGGTGGAGACTGTGTGTTAGTCACTGGTGGAGACTGTGTGGTTATCACTGGTGGAGACTGTGTGGTGGCCACTGGTGGAGACTGTGTGTGGTGGCCACTGGTGGAGACTGTGTGTGGTGGCCACTGGTGGAGACTGTGTGTGGTGGTCACTGGTGGAGACTGTGTGGTGGCCACTGATGGAGACTGTGTGTGGGGGCCACTGGTGGAGACTGTGTGTGGTGGCCACTTTTGGAGACTGTGTGTGGTGGCCACTAGTGGAGACTGTGTGTGGTGGTCACTGGTGGAGACTGTGTGTGGTGGCCACTGATGGACAATGTGTGTGGTGGTCACTGGTGGAGACTGTGTGTGGTGGTCCCTGATGGAAACTGTGTGTGGTGGTCACTGATGGAAACTGTGTGTGGTGGTCACTGGTAGAGACTGTGTGTGGTGGTCACTGGTGGAGACTGTGTGTGGTGGCCACTAGTGGAGACTGTGTGGTGGCCACTGGTGGAGACTGTGTGTGGTGGTCACTGGTGGAGACTGTGTGTGGTGGTCACTGGTGGAGACTGTGTGGTGGCCACTGGTGGAGACTGTGTGTGGTGGTCACTGGTGGAGACTGTGTGTGGTGGTCACTGGTGGAGACTGTGTGGTGGCCACTGGTGGAGACTGTGTGTGGTGGTCACTGGTGGAGACTGTGTGTGGTGGCCACTGGTGGAGACTGTGTGTGGTGGCCACTGGTGGAGACTGTGTGTGGTGGTCACTGGTGGAGAATGTGTGTGGTGGCCACTGGTGGAGACTGTGTGTGGTGGCCACTGGTGGAGACTGTGTGTGGTGGTCACTGGTGGAGACTGTGTGGTGGTCACTGGTGGAGACTGTGTGGTGGTCACTGGTGGTCACTGGTGGAGACTGTGTGGTTGTCACTGGTGGAGACTGTGTGTGGTTGTCACTGGTGGAGACTGTGTGTGGTGGTCACTGGTGGAGACTGTGGGGTTGTCACTGGTGGAGACTGTGTGGTGGTCACTGGTGGAGACTGTGTGGTGGTCACTGGTGGAGACTGTGTGGTGGCCACTGGTGGAGACTGTGTGGTAGTCACTGGTGGAGACTGTGTGGTTGTCACTGGTGGAGACTGTGGGGTTGTCACTGGTGGAGACTGTGTGGTGGCCACTGGTGGAGACTGTGTGGTAGTCACTGGTGGAGACTGTGTGTGGTGGTCACTGGTGGAGACTGTGGGGTTGTCACTGGTGGAGACTGTGTGGTGGCCACTGGTGGAGACTGTGTGGTAGTCACTGGTGGAGACTGTGTGGTTGTCACTGGTGGAGACTGTGTGGTTGTCACTGGTGGAGACTGTGGGGTGGCCACTGGTGGAGACTGTGTGTGGTGGCCACTGGTGGAGACTGTGTGTGGTGGCCACTGGTGGAGACTGTGTGTGGTGGTCACTGGTGGAGACTGTGTGTGGTGGTCACTGGTGGAGACTGTGTGTGGTGGTCACTGGTGGAGACTGTGTGTGGTGGTCACTGGTGGACACTGTGTGGTGGTCACTGGTGGAGACTGTGTGTGGTGGTCACTGGTGGACACTGTGTGGTGGCCACTGGTGGAGACTGTGTGGTGGTCACTGGTGGAGACTGTGTGTGGTGGTCACTGGTGGAGACTGTGTGGTGGTGGCTACTGGTGGAGACTGTGTGTGGTGGTCACTGGTGGAGACTGTGTGTGGTGGTCACTGGTGGAGACTGTGTGTGGTGGTCACTGGTGGAGACTGTGTGGTGGCCACTGATGGAGACTGTGTGTGGTGGCCACTGGTGGAGACTGTGTGTGGTGGCCACTTTTGGAGACTGTGTTTGGTGGTCACTGATGGAAACTGTGTGTGGTGGTCACTGGTGGAGACTGTGTGTGCTGGTCACTGGTGGAGACTGTGTGTGGTGGTCACTGGTGGACACTGTGTGGTGGCCACTGGTGGAGACTGTGTGGTGGCCACTGGTGGAGACTGTGTGTGGTGGTCACTGGTGGAGACTGTGTGTGGTGGTCACTGGTGGAGACTGTGTGTGGTGGTCACTGGTGGAGACTGTGTGTGGTGGTCACTGGTGGAGACTGTGTGGTGGCCACTGATGGAGACTGTGTGTGGTGGCCACTGGTGGAGACTGTGTGTGGTGGCCACTTTTGGAGACTGTGTTTGGTGGTCACTGATGGAAACTGTGTGTGGTGGTCACTGGTGGAGACTGTGTGTGGTGGTCACTGGTGGTGACTGTGTGGATGTCACTGGTGGTCACTGGTGGTGACTGTGTGTGGTGGCCACTGGTGGTGACTGTGTGTGGTGGTCACTGGTGGTCACTGGTGGAGACTGTGTGGATGTCACTGGTGGAGACTGTGTGGTTGTCACTGGTGGAGACTGTGTTGTGGTCACTGGTGGAGACTGTGGGGTGGTCACTGGTGGAGACTGTGTGTGGTGGTCGTCACTGGTGGAGACTGTGAGGTGGCCACTGGTGGTCACTGGTGGCCACTGGTGGTGACTGTGTGGTGGTAACTGGTGGAGACTGTGTGTGGTGGTCACTATTGGAGACTGTGTGTGGTGGTCACTGGTGGAGACTGTGTGGTTGTCACTGGTGGAGACTGTGTGGTGGCCACTGGTGGTCACTGGTGGCCACTCGTGGAGACTGTGAGGTGGCCACTGGTGGAGACTGTGAGGTGGCCACTGGTGGAGACTGTGTGTGGTGGTCACTGGTGGTCCCTGGTTGTTACTGGTGGAGACTGTGTGGTTGTCACTGGTGGAGACTGTGTGTGGTGGTCACTGGTGGAGACTGTGGGGTTGTCACTGGTGGAGACTGTGTGGTGGTCACTGGTGATTACTGTGTGGTGGCCACTGGTGGAGACTGTGTGGTGGTCACTGGTGGAGACTGAGTGTGGTGGCCACTGGTGGAGACTGTGTGTGGTGGCCACTGGTGGAGACTGTGTGTTTGTCACTGGTGGAGACTGTGTGGTTGTCACTGGTGGAGACTGTGTGTGGTGGTCACTGGTGGAGACTGTGTGGTGGTCACTGGTGATTACTGTGTGGTGGCCACTGGTGGAGACTGTGTGGTGGTCACTGGTGGAGACTGTGTGTGGTGGTCACTGGTGGAGACTGTGTGTGGTGGTCACTGGTGGAGACTGTGTGTGGTGGCCACTGGTGGAGACTGTGTGTGGTGGTCACTGGTGGAGACTGTGTGTGGTGGTCACTGGTGGAGACTGTGTGTGGTGGTCACTGGTGGAGACTGTGTGGTGGTCACTGGTGATTACTGTGTGGTGGCCACTGGTGGCGACTGTGTGGTGGTCACTGGTGGAGACTGTGTGTGGTGGCCACTGGTGGAGACTGTGTGTAGTGGTCACTGGTGGAGACTGTGTGGTTGTCACTGGTGGAGACTGTGTGGTGACACCTGGTGGAGACTGTGTGGTGGCCACTGGTGGAGACTGTGTGTGGTGGTCACTGGTGGAGACTGTGTGGTGGTCACTTGTGGAGACTGTGTGTGGTGGTCACTGGTGGAGACTGTGTGTGGTGGTCACTGGTGATTACTGTGTGTGGTGGCCACTGGTGATTACTGTGTGGTGGCCACTGGTGGAGACTGTGTGTTGATCACTGGTGGAGACTGTGTGGTGGTCACTGGTGGAGACTGTGTGTGGTGGTCACTGGTGGAGACTGTGTGGTGGTCACTGGTGATTACTGTGTGGTGGCCACTGGTGGAGACTGTGTGGTGGTCACTGGTGGAGACTGTGTGTGGTGGTCACTGGTGGAGACTGTGTGTGGTGGTCACTGGTGGAGACTGTGTGTGGTGGCCACTGGTGGAGACTGTGTGTGGTGGCCACTGGTTTAGACTGTGTGTGGTGGTCACTGGTGGAGACTGTGTGTGGTGGTCACTGGTGGAGACTGTGTGTGGTGGTCACTGGTGATTACTGTGTGGTGGCCACTGGTGGCGACTGTGTGGTGGTCACTGGTGGAGACTGTGTGTGGTGGCCACTGGTGGAGACTGTGTGTGGTGGTCACTGGTGGAGACTGTGTGGTGGTCACTGGTGGAGACTGTGTGTGGTGGTCACTGGTGGAGACTGTGGGTTGTGGCCATTGGTGGAGACTGTGTGTGGTGGCCATTGGTGGAGACTGTGTGGTGGTCACTGGTGGAGACTGTGTGTGGTGGTCACTGGTGGAGACTGTGTGGTGGTCACTGGTGGAGACTGTGTGTGGTGGTCACTGGTGGAGAATGTGTGTGGTGGCCACTGGTGGAGACTGTGTGTGATGGCCATTGGTGGAGACTGTGTGTTGATCACTGGTGGAGACTGTGTGTTGATCACTGGTGGAGACTGTGTGTGGTGGTCACTGGTGGAGACTGTGTGTGGTGGTCACTGGTGGAGACTGTGTGTTGATCACTGGTGGAGACTGTGTGGTGGAGACTGTGTGTGGTGGTCACTGGTGGAGACTGTGTTGTGGCCACTGGTGGAGACTGTGTGTGGTGGCCACTGGTGGAGACTGTGTGTGGTGGCCACTGGTGGAGACTGTGTCTGGTGGCCACTAGTGGAGACTGTGTGGTGGTCACTGGTGGAGACTGTGTGTGGTGGCCACTGGTGGAGACTGTGTGTGGTGATCACTGGTGGAGACTGTGTGGTGGCCACTGGTGGAGACTGTGTGTGGTGGTCACTGGTGGAGACTGTGTGTGGTGATCACTGGTGGAGACTGTGTGTGGTGATCACTGGTGGAGACTGTGTGTGGTGGTCACTGGTGGAGACTGTGTGGTGGTCACTGGTGGAGACTGTGTGGTGGCCACTAGTGGAGACTGTGTGGTGGTCACTAGTGGAGACTGTGTGTGGTGATCACTGGTGGAGACTGTGTGGTGGTCACTGGTGGAGACTGTTTGTGATGGCCACTGGTGGAGACTGTGTGGTGACCACTGGTGGAGACTGTTTGTGATGGCCACTGGTGGAGACTGTGTGTGGTGGTCACTGGTGGAGACTGTGTGGTGACCACTGGTGGAGACTGTTTGTGATGGCCACTGGTGGAGACTGTGTGTGGTGGTCACTGGTGGAGACTGTGTGTGATGGCCACTGGTGGAGACTGTGTGTGGTGGCCACTGGTGGAGACTGTGTGTGATGGCCACTGGTGGAGACTGTGTGTGGTGGTCAATGGTGGAGACTGTGTGTGGTGGCCACTGGTGGAGACTGTGTGTGGTGGTCACTGGTGGTCATTGGTGGCCAATGGTGGTGGTCACTGGTGGAGACTGTGTGGTGGTCACTGGTGGAGACTATGTGTGGTGGTCACTGGTGGAGACTGTGTGTGGTGGTCACTGGTGGAGACTGTGTGGTGACCACTGGTGGAGACTGTGTGTGGTGGTCACTGGTGGAGACTGTGTGGTGGTGGTCACTGGTGGAGACTGTGTGTGGTGGTCACTGGTGGAGACTGTGTGGTGGCCACTGGTGGAGACTGTGTGTGGTGGTCACTGATGGAGACTGTGTGGTGGCCACTGGTGGAGACTGTTTGTGGTGGTCACTGGTGGAGACTGTGTGGTGGCCACTGGTGGAGACTGTGTGTGGTGGTCACTGATGGAGACTGTGTGTGGTGGCCACTGGTGGAGACTGTGTGTGGTGGCCACTAGTGGTGACTGTGTGTGGTGGTCACTGGTGGTCATTGGAGGCCAATGGTGGTGGTCACTGGTGGAGACTGTGTGTGGTGGTCACTGGTGGAGACTGTGTGTGGTGGCCACTGGTGGAGACTGTGTGTGGTGGTCACTGGTGGTGACTGTGTGTGGTGGTCACTGGTGGTCATTGGTGGCCTTTGGTGGTGGTCACTGGTGGAGACTGTGTGTGGTGGTCACTGGTGGAGACTGTGTGTGGTGGTCACTGGTGGAGACTGTGTGTGATGGTCACTGGTGGAGACTGTGTGGTGGCCACTGGTGGAGACTGTGTGTGGTGGCCACTGGTGGTGACTGTGTGTGGTGGTCACTGGTGGTCATTGGTGGCCAATGGTGGTGGTCACTGGTGGAGACTGTGTGTGGTGGTCACTGGTGGAGACTGTGTGTGGTGGTCACTGGTGGAGACTGTGTGTGGTGGCCACAGGTGGAGACTGTGTGGTGGCCACTGGTGGAGACTGTGTGTGGTGGCCACTGGTGGTGACTGTGTGTGGTGGTCACTGGTGGTCATTGGTGGCCAATGGTGGTGGCCACTGGTGGAGACTATGTGTGGTGGCCACTGGTGGAGACTGTGTGGTGGCCACTGGTGGAGACTCTGTGTGGTGGCCACTGGTGGAGACTGTGTGGTGGCCACTGGTGGAGACTGTGTGGTGGCCACTGGTGGAGACTGTGTGGTGGTCACTGGTGGAGACTGTGTGGTGGCCACTGGTGGAGACTATGTGTGGTGGCCACTGGTGGAGACTGTGTGGTGGCCACTGGTGGAGACTGTGTGTGGTGGCCACTGGTGGTGACTGTGTGTGGTGGTCACTGGTGGTCATTGGTGGCCAATGGTGGTGGTCACTGGTGGAGACTGTGTGTGGTGGTCACTGGTGGAGACTGTGTGTGGTGGCCACTGGTGGAGACTGTGTGTGGTGGTCACTGGTGGTCATTGGTGGCCAATGGTGGTGGTCACTGGTGGAGACTGTGTGGTGGTCACTGGTGGTCACTGGTGGAGACTGTGTGGTTGTCACTGGTGGAGACTGTGTGGTTGTCACTGGTGGAGACTGTGTGTGGTGGTCACTGGTGGAGACTGTGGGGTTGTCACTGGTGGAGACTGTGTGGTGGCCACTGGTGGAGACTGTGTGGTAGTCACTGGTGGAGACTGTGTGGTTGTCACTGGTGGAGACTGTGTGGTGGCCACTGGTGGAGACTGTGTGTGGTGGCCACTGGTGGAGACTGTGTGTGGTGGCCACTGGTGGAGACTGTGTGTGGTGGTCACTGGTGGAGATTGTGTGGTGGCCACTGATGGAGACTGTGTGTGGGGGCCACTGGTGGAGACTGTGTGTGGTGGCCACTTTTGGAGACTGTGTGTGGTGGCCACTAGTGGAGACTGTGTGTGGTGGTCACTGGTGGAGACTGTGTGTGGTGGCCACTGATGGACACTGTGTGTGGTGGTCACTGGTGGAGACTGTGTGTGGTGGTCCCTGATGGAAACTGTGTGTGGTGGTCACTGGTAGAGACTGTGTGTGGTGGTCACTGGTGGAGACTGTGTGTGGTGGCCACTAATGGAGACTGTGTGGTGGCCACTGGTGGAGACTGTGTGTGGTGGTCACTGGTGGAGACTGTGTGGTGGCCATTGGTGGAGACTGTGTGTGGTGGGCTCTGGTGGAGACTGTGTGTGGTGCTCAATGGTGGTCACTGGTGGCCAATGGTGGTGGTCACTGGTGGAGACTGTGTGGTAGCCATTCGTGGAGACTGTGTGTGGTGGGCTCTGGTGGAGACTGTGTGGTGGCCACTAGTGGAGACTGTGTGTGGTGGCCACTGGTGGAGACTGTGTGTGGTGGCCACTGGTGTTGACTGTGTGTGGTGGCCACTGGTGGAGACTGTGTGGTGGTCACTGGTGGAGACTGTGTGTGGTGGCCACTGGTGGAGACTGTGTGGTGGTCACTGGTGGAGACTGTGTGTGGTGGCCACTGGTGGACACTGTGTGTGGTGGCCACTGGTGGAGACTGTGTGGTGGTCACTGGTGGAGACTGTGTGATGGTCACTGGTGGAGACTGTGGGTTGTGGCCATTGGTGGAGACTGTGTGTGGTGGCCATTGGTGGAGACTGTGTGGTGGTCACTGGTGGAGAATGTGTGTGATGGCCACTGGTGGAGACTGTGTGTGTTGATCACTGGTGGAGACTGTGTGTGGCGGTCACTGGTGGAGACTGTGTGTGGTGGTCACTGGTGGAGACTGTGTGTGGTGGTCACTGGTGGAGACTGTGTGTGGTGGTCACTGGTGGAGACTGTGTGTGGTGGCCACTGGTGGAGACTGTGTGTGGTGGCCACTGGTGGAGACTGTGTGTTGATCACTGGTGGAGACTGTGTGGTGGTCACTGGTGGAGACTGTGTGTGGTGGTCACTGGTGGAGACTGTGTTGTGGCCACTGGTGGAGACTTTTTGTGGTGGCCACTGGTGGAGACTGTGTGTGGTGGCCACTGGTGGAGACTGTGTGTGGTGGCCACTAGTGGAGACTGTGTGGTGGTCACTGGTGGAGACTGTGTGTGGTGGCCACTGGTGGAGACTGTGTGTGGTGATCACTGGTGGAGACTGTGTGGTGGCCACTGGTGGAGACTGTGTGTGGTGGTCACTGGTGGACACTGTGTGTGGTGGTCACTGGTGGAGACTGTGTGGTGATCACTGGTGGAGACTGTGTGTGGTGATCACTGGTGGAGACTGTGTGTGGTGGTCACTGATGGAGACTGTGTGTGGTGGCCACTGATGGAGACTGTGTGTGGTGGCCACTGGTGGAGACTGTGTGTTGTGGTCACTGATGGAGACTGTGTGTGGTGGCCACTGGTGGAGACTGTGTGTGGTGGTCACTGGTGGAGACTGTGTGTGGTGGCCACTGATGGAGACTGTGTGTGGTGGCCACTGGTGTTGACTGTGTGTGGTGGCCACTGGTGGAGACTGTGTGGTGGCCACTGGTGGAGACTGTGTGTGGTGGTCACTGGTGGAGACTGTGTGTGGTGATCACTGGTGGAGACTGTGTGTGGTGATCACTGGTGGAGACTGTGTGTGGTGGTCACTGGTGGAGACTGTGTGGTGGTCACTGGTGGAGACTGTGTGGTGGCCACTAGTGGAGACTGTGTGGTGGTCACTAGTGGAGACTGTGTGTGGTGGCCACTGGTGGAGACTGTGTGTGGTGGTCACTGGTGGTCATTGGTGGCCAATGGTGGTGGTCACTGGTGGAGACTGTGTGGTGGTCACTGGTGGTCACTGGTGGAGACTGTGTGGTTGTCACTGGTGGAGACTGTGTGGTTGTCACTGGTGGAGACTGTGTGTGGTGGTCACTGGTGGAGACTGTGGGGTTGTCACTGGTGGAGACTGTGTGGTGGCCACTGGTGGAGACTGTGTGGTAGTCACTGGTGGAGACTGTGTGGTTGTCACTGGTGGAGACTGTGTGGTGGCCACTGGTGGAGACTGTGTGTGGTGGCCACTGGTGGAGACTGTGTGTGGTGGCCACTGGTGGAGACTGTGTGTGGTGGTCACTGGTGGAGACTGTGTGGTGGCCACTGATGGAGACTGTGTGTGGGGGCCACTGGTGGAGACTGTGTGTGGTGGCCACTTTTGGAGACTGTGTGTGGTGGCCACTAGTGGAGACTGTGTGTGGTGGTCACTGGTGGAGACTGTGTGTGGTGGCCACTGATGGACACTGTGTGTGGTGGTCACTGGTGGATACTGTGTGTGGTGGTCCCTGATGGAAACTGTGTGTGGTGGTCACTGATGGAAACTGTGTGTGGTGGTCACTGATGGAAACTGTGTGTGGTGGTCACTGGTAGAGACTGTGTGTGGTGGTCACTGGTGGAGACTGTGTGTGGTGGCCACTAGTGGAGACTGTGTGGTGGCCACTGGTGGAGACTGTGTGTGGTGGTCACTGGTGGAGACTGTGTGGTGGCCATTGGTGGAGACTGTGTGTGGTGGGCTCTGGTGGAGACTGTGTGTGGTGCTCACTGGTGGTCACTGGTGGCCAATGGTGGTGGTCACTGGTGGAGACTGTGTGGTAGCCATTCGTGGAGACTGTGTGTGGTGGGCTCTGGTGGAGACTGTGTGGTGGCCACTAGTGGAGACTGTGTGTGGTGGCCACTGGTGGAGACTGTGTGTGGTGGCCACTGGTGTTGACTGTGTGTGGTGGCCACTGGTGGAGACTGTGTGGTGGTCACTGGTGGAGACTGTGTGTGGTGGCCACTGGTGGAGACTGTGTGGTTGTCACTGGTGGAGACTGAGTGTGGTGGCCACTGGTGGACACTGTGTGTGGTGGCCACTGGTGGAGACTGTGTGGTGGTCACTTGTGGAGACTGTGTGGTGGTCACTGGTGGAGACTGTGGGTTGTGGCCATTGGTGGAGACTGTGTGTGGTGGCCATTGGTGGAGACTGTGTGGTGGTCACTGGTGGAGACAGTGTGTGGTGGCCACTGGTGGAGACTGTGTGTGGTGGTCACTGGTGGAGAATGTGTGTGGTGGCCACTGGTGGAGACTGTGTGTGATGGCCATTGGTGGAGACAGTGTGTTGATCACTGGTGGAGACTGTGTGTTGATCACTGGTGGAGACTGTGTGTGGCGGTCACTGGTGGAGACTGTGTGTGGTGGTCACTGGTGGAGACTGTGTGTTGATCACTGGTGGAGACTGTGTGGTGGTCACTGGTGGAGACTGTGTGTGGTGGTCACTGGTGGAGACTGTGTTGTGGCCACTGGTGGAGACTGTGTGTGGTGGCCACTGGTGGAGACTGTGTGTGGTGGCCACTGGTGGAGACTGTGTGTGGTGGCCACTAGTGGAGACTGTGTGGTGGTCACTGGTGGAGACTGTGTGTGGTGGACACTGGTGGAGACTGTGTGTGGTGATCACTGGTGGAGACTGTGTGGTGGCCACTGGTGGAGACTGTGTGTGGTGGTCACTGGTGGAGACTGTGTGTGGTGATCACTGGTGGAGACTGTGTGTGGTGATCACTGGTGGAGACTGTGTGTGGTGGTCACTGGTGGAGACTGTGTGGTGGTCACTGGTGGAGACTGTGTGGTGGCCACTAGTGGAGACTGTGTGGTGGTCACTAGTGGAGACTGTGTGTGGTGATCACTGGTGGAGACTGTGTGGTGGTCACTGGTGGAGACTGTTTGTGATGGCCACTGGTGGAGACTGTGTGGTGACCACTGGTGGAGACTGTTTGTGATGGCCACTGGTGGAGACTGTGTGTGGTGGTCACTGGTGGAGACTGTGTGGTGACCACTGGTGGAGACTGTTTGTGATGGCCACTGGTGGAGACTGTGTGTGGTGGTCACTGGTGGAGACTGTGTGTGATGGCCACTGGTGGAGACTGTGTGTGGTGGCCACTGGTGGAGACTGTGTGTGATGGCCACTGGTGGAGACTGTGTGTGGTGGTCACTGGTGGAGACTGTGTGTGGTGGCCACTGGTGGAGACTGTGTGTGGTGGTCACTGGTGGTCATTGGTGGCCAATGGTGGTAGTCACTGGTGGAGACTGTGTGGTGGTCACTGGTGGAGACTATGTGTGGTGGTCACTGGTGGAGACTGTGTGTGGTGGTCACTGGTGGAGACTGTGTAGTGACCACTGGTGGAGACTGTGTGTGGTGGTCACTGGTGGAGACTGTGTGGTGGTGGTCACTAGTGGAGACTGTGTGTGGTGGTCACTGGTGGAGACTGTGTGGTGGCCACTGGTGGAGACTGTGTGTGGTGGTCACTGATGGAGACTGTGTGGTGGCCACTGGTGGAGACTGTGTGTGGTGGCCACTGGTGGTGACTGTGTGTGGTGGTCACTGGTGGTCATTGGTGGCCAATGTTGGTGGTCACTGGTGGAGACTGTGTGTGGTGGTCACTGGTGGAGACTGTGTGTGGTGGCCACTGGTGGAGACTGTGTGTGGTGGTCACTGGTGGTGACTGTGTGTGGTGGTCACTGGTGGTCATTGGTGGCCAATGGTGGTGGTCACTGGTGGAGACTGTGTGTGGTGGTCACTGGTGGAGACTGTGTGTGGTGGTCACTGGTGGAGACTGTGTGTGATGGTCACTGGTGGAGACTGTGTGGTGGCCATTGGTGGAGACTGTGTGTGGTGGCCACTGGTGGTGACTGTGTGTGGTGGTCACTGGTGGTCATTGGTGGCCAATGGTGGTGGTCACTGGTGGAGACTGTGTGTGGTGGTCACTGGTGGAGACTGTGTGTGGTGGTCACTGGTGGAGACTGTGTGTGGTGGCCACTGGTGGAGACTGTGTGGTGGCCACTGGTGGAGACTTTTTGTGGTGGCCACTGGTGGAGACTGTGTGTGGTGGCCACTGGTGGAGACTGTGTGTGGTGGCCACTAGTGGAGACTGTGTGGTGGTCACTGGTGGAGACTGTGTGTGGTGGCCACTGGTGGAGACTGTGTGTGGTGATCACTGGTGGAGACTGTGTGGTGGCCACTGGTGGAGACTGTGTGTGGTGGTCACTGGTGGACACTGTGTGTGGTGGTCACTGGTGGAGACTGTGTGGTGATCACTGGTGGAGACTGTGTGTGGTGATCACTGGTGGAGACTGTGTGTGGTGGTCACTGATGGAGACTGTGTGTGGTGGCCACTGATGGAGACTGTGTGTGGTGGCCACTGGTGGAGACTGTGTGTTGTGGTCACTGATGGAGACTGTGTGTGGTGGCCACTGGTGGAGACTGTGTGTGGTGGTCACTGGTGGAGACTGTGTGTGGTGGCCACTGATGGAGACTGTGTGTGGTGGCCACTGGTGTTGACTGTGTGTGGTGGCCACTGGTGGAGACTGTGTGGTGGCCACTGGTGGAGACTGTGTGTGGTGGTCACTGGTGGAGACTGTGTGTGGTGATCACTGGTGGAGACTGTGTGTGGTGATCACTGGTGGAGACTGTGTGTGGTGGTCACTGGTGGAGACTGTGTGGTGGTCACTGGTGGAGACTGTGTGGTGGCCACTAGTGGAGACTGTGTGGTGGTCACTAGTGGAGACTGTGTGTGGTGGCCACTGGTGGAGACTGTGTGTGGTGGTCACTGGTGGTCATTGGTGGCCAATGGTGGTGGTCACTGGTGGAGACTGTGTGGTGGTCACTGGTGGTCACTGGTGGAGACTGTGTGGTTGTCACTGGTGGAGACTGTGTGGTTGTCACTGGTGGAGACTGTGTGTGGTGGTCACTGGTGGAGACTGTGGGGTTGTCACTGGTGGAGACTGTGTGGTGGCCACTGGTGGAGACTGTGTGGTAGTCACTGGTGGAGACTGTGTGGTTGTCACTGGTGGAGACTGTGTGGTGGCCACTGGTGGAGACTGTGTGTGGTGGCCACTGGTGGAGACTGTGTGTGGTGGCCACTGGTGGAGACTGTGTGTGGTGGTCACTGGTGGAGACTGTGTGGTGGCCACTGATGGAGACTGTGTGTGGGGGCCACTGGTGGAGACTGTGTGTGGTGGCCACTTTTGGAGACTGTGTGTGGTGGCCACTAGTGGAGACTGTGTGTGGTGGTCACTGGTGGAGACTGTGTGTGGTGGCCACTGATGGACACTGTGTGTGGTGGTCACTGGTGGATACTGTGTGTGGTGGTCCCTGATGGAAACTGTGTGTGGTGGTCACTGATGGAAACTGTGTGTGGTGGTCACTGATGGAAACTGTGTGTGGTGGTCACTGGTAGAGACTGTGTGTGGTGGTCACTGGTGGAGACTGTGTGTGGTGGCCACTAGTGGAGACTGTGTGGTGGCCACTGGTGGAGACTGTGTGTGGTGGTCACTGGTGGAGACTGTGTGGTGGCCATTGGTGGAGACTGTGTGTGGTGGGCTCTGGTGGAGACTGTGTGTGGTGCTCACTGGTGGTCACTGGTGGCCAATGGTGGTGGTCACTGGTGGAGACTGTGTGGTAGCCATTCGTGGAGACTGTGTGTGGTGGGCTCTGGTGGAGACTGTGTGGTGGCCACTAGTGGAGACTGTGTGTGGTGGCCACTGGTGGAGACTGTGTGTGGTGGCCACTGGTGTTGACTGTGTGTGGTGGCCACTGGTGGAGACTGTGTGGTGGTCACTGGTGGAGACTGTGTGTGGTGGCCACTGGTGGAGACTGTGTGGTTGTCACTGGTGGAGACTGAGTGTGGTGGCCACTGGTGGACACTGTGTGTGGTGGCCACTGGTGGAGACTGTGTGGTGGTCACTTGTGGAGACTGTGTGGTGGTCACTGGTGGAGACTGTGGGTTGTGGCCATTGGTGGAGACTGTGTGTGGTGGCCATTGGTGGAGACTGTGTGGTGGTCACTGGTGGAGACAGTGTGTGGTGGCCACTGGTGGAGACTGTGTGTGGTGGTCACTGGTGGAGAATGTGTGTGGTGGCCACTGGTGGAGACTGTGTGTGATGGCCATTGGTGGAGACAGTGTGTTGATCACTGGTGGAGACTGTGTGTTGATCACTGGTGGAGACTGTGTGTGGCGGTCACTGGTGGAGACTGTGTGTGGTGGTCACTGGTGGAGACTGTGTGTTGATCACTGGTGGAGACTGTGTGGTGGTCACTGGTGGAGACTGTGTGTGGTGGTCACTGGTGGAGACTGTGTTGTGGCCACTGGTGGAGACTGTGTGTGGTGGCCACTGGTGGAGACTGTGTGTGGTGGCCACTGGTGGAGACTGTGTGTGGTGGCCACTAGTGGAGACTGTGTGGTGGTCACTGGTGGAGACTGTGTGTGGTGGACACTGGTGGAGACTGTGTGTGGTGATCACTGGTGGAGACTGTGTGGTGGCCACTGGTGGAGACTGTGTGTGGTGGTCACTGGTGGAGACTGTGTGTGGTGATCACTGGTGGAGACTGTGTGTGGTGATCACTGGTGGAGACTGTGTGTGGTGGTCACTGGTGGAGACTGTGTGGTGGTCACTGGTGGAGACTGTGTGGTGGCCACTAGTGGAGACTGTGTGGTGGTCACTAGTGGAGACTGTGTGTGGTGATCACTGGTGGAGACTGTGTGGTGGTCACTGGTGGAGACTGTTTGTGATGGCCACTGGTGGAGACTGTGTGGTGACCACTGGTGGAGACTGTTTGTGATGGCCACTGGTGGAGACTGTGTGTGGTGGTCACTGGTGGAGACTGTGTGGTGACCACTGGTGGAGACTGTTTGTGATGGCCACTGGTGGAGACTGTGTGTGGTGGTCACTGGTGGAGACTGTGTGTGATGGCCACTGGTGGAGACTGTGTGTGGTGGCCACTGGTGGAGACTGTGTGTGATGGCCACTGGTGGAGACTGTGTGTGGTGGTCACTGGTGGAGACTGTGTGTGGTGGCCACTGGTGGAGACTGTGTGTGGTGGTCACTGGTGGTCATTGGTGGCCAATGGTGGTAGTCACTGGTGGAGACTGTGTGGTGGTCACTGGTGGAGACTATGTGTGGTGGTCACTGGTGGAGACTGTGTGTGGTGGTCACTGGTGGAGACTGTGTAGTGACCACTGGTGGAGACTGTGTGTGGTGGTCACTGGTGGAGACTGTGTGGTGGTGGTCACTAGTGGAGACTGTGTGTGGTGGTCACTGGTGGAGACTGTGTGGTGGCCACTGGTGGAGACTGTGTGTGGTGGTCACTGATGGAGACTGTGTGGTGGCCACTGGTGGAGACTGTGTGTGGTGGCCACTGGTGGTGACTGTGTGTGGTGGTCACTGGTGGTCATTGGTGGCCAATGTTGGTGGTCACTGGTGGAGACTGTGTGTGGTGGTCACTGGTGGAGACTGTGTGTGGTGGCCACTGGTGGAGACTGTGTGTGGTGGTCACTGGTGGTGACTGTGTGTGGTGGTCACTGGTGGTCATTGGTGGCCAATGGTGGTGGTCACTGGTGGAGACTGTGTGTGGTGGTCACTGGTGGAGACTGTGTGTGGTGGTCACTGGTGGAGACTGTGTGTGATGGTCACTGGTGGAGACTGTGTGGTGGCCATTGGTGGAGACTGTGTGTGGTGGCCACTGGTGGTGACTGTGTGTGGTGGTCACTGGTGGTCATTGGTGGCCAATGGTGGTGGTCACTGGTGGAGACTGTGTGTGGTGGTCACTGGTGGAGACTGTGTGTGGTGGTCACTGGTGGAGACTGTGTGTGGTGGCCACTGGTGGAGACTGTGTGGTGGCCACTGGTGGAGACTGTGTGTGGTGGCCACTGGTGGTGACTGTGTGTGGTGGTCACTGGTGGTCATTGGTGGCCAATGGTGGTGGCCACTGGTGGAGACTATGTGTGGTGGCCACTGGTGGAGACTGTGTGGTGGCCACTGGTGGAGACTCTGTGTGGTGGCCACTGGTGGAGACTGTGTGGTGGCCACTGGTGGAGACTGTGTGGTGGCCACTGGTGGAGACTGTGTGGTGGTCACTGGTGGAGACTGTGTGGTGGCCACTGGTGGAGACTATGTGTGGTGGCCACTGGTGGAGACTGTGTGGTGGCCACTGGTGGAGACTGTGTGTGGTGGCCACTGGTGGTGACTGTGTATGGTGGTCACTGGTGGTCATTGGTGGCCAATGGTGGTGGTCACTGGTGGAGACTGTGTGTGGTGGTCACTGGTGGAGACTGTGTGTGGTGGCCACTGGTGGAGACTGTGTGTGGTGGTCACTGGTGGTCATTGGTGGCCAATGGTGGTGGTCACTGGTGGAGACTGTGTGGTGGTCACTGGTGGTCACTGGTGGAGACTGTGTGGTTGTCACTGGTGGAGACTGTGTGGTTGTCACTGGTGGAGACTGTGTGTGGTGGTCACTGGTGGAGACTGTGGGGTTGTCACTGGTGGAGACTGTGTGGTGGCCACTGGTGGAGACTGTGTGGTAGTCACTGGTGGAGACTGTGTGGTTGTCACTGGTGGAGACTGTGTGGTTGTCACTGGTGGAGACTGTGTGGTGGCCACTGGTGGAGACTGTGTGTGGTGGCCACTGGTGGAGACTGTGTGTGGTGGCCACTGGTGGAGACTGTGTGTGGTGGTCACTGGTGGAGACTGTGTGGTGGCCACTGATGGAGACTGTGTGTGGGGGCCACTGGTGGAGACTGTGTGTGGTGGCCACTTTTGGAGACTGTGTGTGGTGGCCACTAGTGGAGACTGTGTGTGGTGGTCACTGATGGAAACTGTGTGTGGTGGGCTCTGGTGGAGACTGTGTGTGGTGCTCACTGGTGGTCACTGGTGGCCAATGGTGGTGGTCACTGGTGGAGACTGTGTGGTAGCCATTCGTGGAGACTGTGTGTGGTGGGCTCTGGTGGAGACTGTGTGTGGTGGGCTCTGGTGGAGACTGTGTGGTGGCCACTAGTGGAGACTGTGTGTGGTGGCCACTGGTGGAGACAGTGTGTGGTGGCCACTGGTGTTGACTGTGTGTGGTGGCCACTGGTGGAGACTGTGTGGTGGTCACTGGTGGAGACTGTGTGTGGTGGCCACTGGTGGAGACTGTGTGGTTGTCACTGGTGGAGACTGTGTGTGGTGGCCACTGGTGGACACTGTGTGTGGTGGCCACTGGTGGAGACTGTGTGGTGGTCACTGGTGGAGACTGTGTGGTGGTCACTGGTGGAGACTGTGTGGTGGTCACTGGTGGAGACTGTGTGGTGGCTACTGGTGGAGACTGTGTGTGGTGGTCACTGGTGGAGACTGTGTGGTTGTCACTGGTGGAGACTGTGTGGTGGTCACTAGTGGAGACTGTGTGGTTGTCACTGGTGGAGACTGTGTGGTGGTCACTGGTGGAGACTGTGTGGTGGCCACTGGTGGAGACTGTGTGGTGGTCACTGGTGGAGACTGTGTGGTGGCTACTGGTGGAGACTGTGTGTGGTGGTCACTGGTGGTGACTGTGTGTGGTGGCCACTAGTGGAGACTGTGTGGTGGTCACTGGTGGAGACTGTGTGGTGGTCACTGGTGGAGACTGTGTGTGGTGGCCACTGGTGGAGACTGTGTGGTGGTCACTGGTGGAGACTGTGTGGTGGCCACTGGTGGAGACTGTGTGTGGTGGGCACTGGTGGAGACTGTGTGGTGGCTACTGGTGGAGACTGTGTGGTGGCCACTGGTGGAGACTGTGTGGTAGCCACTGGTGGAGACTGTGTGTGGTGGGCTCTAGTGGAGACTGTGTGGTGGCCACTAGTGGAGACTGTGTGGTTGTCACTGGTGGAGACTATGTGTAGTGGCTACTGGTGGTGACTGTGTGTGGTGGCCACTGGTGGAGACTGTGTGGTGGTCACTGGTGGAGACTGTGTGTGGTGGCCACTGGTGTAGACTGTGTGGTTGTCACTGGTGGAGACTGTGTGTGGTGGCCACTAGTGGAGACTGTGTGTGGTGGCCACTGGTGGAGACTGTGTGTGGTGGCTACTGGTGGTGACTGTGTGTGGTGGCCACTGGTGGAGACTGTGTGGTGGTCACTGGTGGAGACTGTGTGTGGTGGTCACTGGTGGAGACTGTGTGGTTGTCACTGGTGGAGACTGTGTGTGGTGGCCACTGGTGGACACTGTGTGTGGTGGTCACTGGTGGAGACTGTGTGTGGTGGCCACTGGTGGAGACTGTGTGATGGTCACTGGTGGAGACTGTGTGTGGTGGTCACTGGTGGACACTGTGTGTGGTGGTCACTGGTGGAGACTGTGTGTGGTGGTCACTGGTGGAGACTGTGTGTGATGGTCACTGGTGGAGACTGTGTGTGGTGGTCACTGGTGGAGACTGTGTGTGGTGGTCACTGGTGGAGACTGTGTGGTGGCCACTGGTGGAGACTGTGTGGTGGCCACTGGTGGAGACTGTGTGTGGTGGTCACTGGTGGAGACTGTGTGGTGGCCACTGGTGGAGACTGTGTGGTGGCCACTGGTGGAGACTGTGTGTGGTGGCCACTGATGGAGACTGTGTGTGGTGGCCACTGGTGGAGACTGTGTGTGGTGGCCACTGGTGGAGACTGTGTGTGGTGGCCACTGGTGGAGACTGTGTGCTGACCACTGGTGGAGACTGTGTGGTGGCCACTGGTGGAGACTGTGTGGTGGCCACTGGTGGAGACTATGTGTGGTGGCCACTGGTGGAGACTGTGTGGTGGCCACTGGTGGAGACTCTGTGTGGTGGCCACTGGTGGAGACTGTGTGGTGGCCACTGGTGGAGACTGTGTGGTGGCCACTGGTGGAGACTGTGTGGTGGTCACTGGTGGAGACTGTGTGGTGGCCACTGGTGGAGACTATGTGTGGTGGCCACTGGTGGAGACTGTGTGGTGGCCACTGGTGGAGACTGTGTGTGGTGGCCACTGGTGGTGACTGTGTATGGTGGTCACTGGTGGTCATTGGTGGCCAATGGTGGTGGTCACTGGTGGAGACTGTGTGTGGTGGTCACTGGTGGAGACTGTGTGTGGTGGCCACTGGTGGAGACTGTGTGTGGTGGTCACTGGTGGTCATTGGTGGCCAATGGTGGTGGTCACTGGTGGAGACTGTGTGGTGGTCACTGGTGGTCACTGGTGGAGACTGTGTGGTTGTCACTGGTGGAGACTGTGTGGTTGTCACTGGTGGAGACTGTGTGTGGTGGTCACTGGTGGAGACTGTGGGGTTGTCACTGGTGGAGACTGTGTGGTGGCCACTGGTGGAGACTGTGTGGTAGTCACTGGTGGAGACTGTGTGGTTGTCACTGGTGGAGACTGTGTGGTTGTCACTGGTGGAGACTGTGTGGTGGCCACTGGTGGAGACTGTGTGTGGTGGCCACTGGTGGAGACTGTGTGTGGTGGCCACTGGTGGAGACTGTGTGTGGTGGTCACTGGTGGAGACTGTGTGGTGGCCACTGATGGAGACTGTGTGTGGGGGCCACTGGTGGAGACTGTGTGTGGTGGCCACTTTTGGAGACTGTGTGTGGTGGCCACTAGTGGAGACTGTGTGTGGTGGTCACTGATGGAAACTGTGTGTGGTGGGCTCTGGTGGAGACTGTGTGTGGTGCTCACTGGTGGTCACTGGTGGCCAATGGTGGTGGTCACTGGTGGAGACTGTGTGGTAGCCATTCGTGGAGACTGTGTGTGGTGGGCTCTGGTGGAGACTGTGTGTGGTGGGCTCTGGTGGAGACTGTGTGGTGGCCACTAGTGGAGACTGTGTGTGGTGGCCACTGGTGGAGACAGTGTGTGGTGGCCACTGGTGTTGACTGTGTGTGGTGGCCACTGGTGGAGACTGTGTGGTGGTCACTGGTGGAGACTGTGTGTGGTGGCCACTGGTGGAGACTGTGTGGTTGTCACTGGTGGAGACTGTGTGTGGTGGCCACTGGTGGACACTGTGTGTGGTGGCCACTGGTGGAGACTGTGTGGTGGTCACTGGTGGAGACTGTGTGGTGGTCACTGGTGGAGACTGTGTGGTGGTCACTGGTGGAGACTGTGTGGTGGCTACTGGTGGAGACTGTGTGTGGTGGTCACTGGTGGAGACTGTGTGGTTGTCACTGGTGGAGACTGTGTGGTGGTCACTAGTGGAGACTGTGTGGTTGTCACTGGTGGAGACTGTGTGGTGGTCACTGGTGGAGACTGTGTGGTGGCCACTGGTGGAGACTGTGTGGTGGTCACTGGTGGAGACTGTGTGGTGGCTACTGGTGGAGACTGTGTGTGGTGGTCACTGGTGGTGACTGTGTGTGGTGGCCACTAGTGGAGACTGTGTGGTGGTCACTGGTGGAGACTGTGTGGTGGTCACTGGTGGAGACTGTGTGTGGTGGCCACTGGTGGAGACTGTGTGGTGGTCACTGGTGGAGACTGTGTGGTGGCCACTGGTGGAGACTGTGTGTGGTGGGCACTGGTGGAGACTGTGTGGTGGCTACTGGTGGAGACTGTGTGGTGGCCACTGGTGGAGACTGTGTGGTAGCCACTGGTGGAGACTGTGTGTGGTGGGCTCTAGTGGAGACTGTGTGGTGGCCACTAGTGGAGACTGTGTGGTTGTCACTGGTGGAGACTATGTGTAGTGGCTACTGGTGGTGACTGTGTGTGGTGGCCACTGGTGGAGACTGTGTGGTGGTCACTGGTGGAGACTGTGTGTGGTGGCCACTGGTGTAGACTGTGTGGTTGTCACTGGTGGAGACTGTGTGTGGTGGCCACTAGTGGAGACTGTGTGTGGTGGCCACTGGTGGAGACTGTGTGTGGTGGCTACTGGTGGTGACTGTGTGTGGTGGCCACTGGTGGAGACTGTGTGGTGGTCACTGGTGGAGACTGTGTGTGGTGGTCACTGGTGGAGACTGTGTGGTTGTCACTGGTGGAGACTGTGTGTGGTGGCCACTGGTGGACACTGTGTGTGGTGGTCACTGGTGGAGACTGTGTGTGGTGGCCACTGGTGGAGACTGTGTGATGGTCACTGGTGGAGACTGTGTGTGGTGGTCACTGGTGGACACTGTGTGTGGTGGTCACTGGTGGAGACTGTGTGTGGTGGTCACTGGTGGAGACTGTGTGTGATGGTCACTGGTGGAGACTGTGTGTGGTGGTCACTGGTGGAGACTGTGTGTGGTGGTCACTGGTGGAGACTGTGTGGTGGCCACTGGTGGAGACTGTGTGGTGGCCACTGGTGGAGACTGTGTGTGGTGGTCACTGGTGGAGACTGTGGTGGCCACTGGTGGAGACTGTGTGGTGGCCACTGGTGGAGACTGTGTGTGGTGGCCACTGATGGAGACTGTGTGTGGTGGCCACTGGTGGAGACTGTGTGTGGTGGCCACTGGTGGAGACTGTGTGTGGTGGCCACTGGTGGAGACTGTGTGCTGACCACTGGTGGAGACTGTGTGGTGGCCACTGGTGGAGACTGTGTGGTGGCCACTGGTGGAGACTGTGTGTGGTGGCCACTGGTGGAGACTGTGTCTGGTGGTCACTAGTGTAGACTGTGTGTGGTGGCCACTGGTGGAGACTGTGTGTGGTGGCCACTGGTGGAGACTGTGTGGTGGCCACTGGTGGACACTGTGTGTGGTGGCCACTGGTGGAGACTGTGTGTGGTGGCCACTGGTGGAGACTGTGTGGTTGTCACTGGTGGAGACTGTGTGTGGTGGCCACTGATGGAGACTGTGTGTGGTTGTCACTGGTGGAGACTGTGTGGTGGTCACTGGTGGAGACTGTGTGGTGGTCACTGGTGGAGACTGTGGGGTTGTCACTGGTGGAGACTGTGTGGTTGTCACTGGTGGAGACTGTGTGGTTGTCACTGGTGGAGACTGTGTGTGGTGGTCACTGGTGGACACTGTGTGTGGTTGTCACTGGTGGAGACTGTGTGTGGTGGTCACTGGTGGAGACTGTGGGGTTGTCACTGGTGGAGACTGTGTGGTTGTCACTGGTGGAGACTGTGTGGTGGTCACTGGTGGAGACTGTGTGTGATGGGCACTGGTAGAGACTGTGTGTGGTCGTCACTGGTGGAGACTGTGGGGTTGTCACTGGTGGAGACTGTGTGGTTGTCACTGGTGGAGACTGTGTGGTGGCCACTGGTGGAGACTGTGTGGTGGTCACTGGTGGAGACTGTGTGGTTGTCACTGGTGGAGACTGTGTGGTTGTCACTGGTGGAGACTGTGTGGTGGCCACTGGTGGAGACTGTGTGTGGTGGCCACTGGTGGAGACTGTGTGGTGATCACTGGTGGAGACTGTGTGGTGGTCACTGGTGGAGACTGTGTGTGGTGGTCACTGGTGGTGACTGTGTGTGGTGGTCACTGGTGGAGACTGTGTGTGGTGGTCACTGGTGGCGACTGTGTGTGGTGGCCACTGGTGGTGACTGTGTGTGGTGGTCACTGGTGGAGACTGTGTGTAGTGGTCACTGGTGGAGACTGTGTGTGGTGGTCACTGGTGGAGACTGTGTGTGGTGCCGACTGGTGGAGACTGTGTGTGGTGGTCACTAGTGGAGACTGTGTAGTGGCCACTGGTGGAGACTGTGTGGTGGCCACTGGTGGAGACTGTGTGGTGGTCACTGGTGGAGACTGTGTGTGGTGGTCACTGGTGGAGACTGTGTGTGGTGGCCACTGGTGGAGACTGTGTGTGAAGGTCACTGGTGGAGACTGTGTGTGGTGGCCACTAGTGGAGACTGTGTGGTAGCCACTGGTGGAGACTGTGTTTGGTGGGCTCTGGTGGAGACTGTGTGGTGGCCACTAGTGGAGACTGTGTGTGGTGGCCACTGGTGGAGACTGTGTGTGGTGGCCACTGGTGGTGACTGTGTGTGGTGGCCACTGGTGGAGACTGTGTGGTGGTCACTGGTGGAGACTGTGTGTGGTGGTCACTGGTGGAGACTGTGTGGTTGTCACTGGTGGAGACTGTGTGTGGTGGCCACTGGTGGAGACTGTGTGTGGTGGCCACTGGTGGAGACTGTGTGTGGTGGCCACTGGTGGTGACTGTGTGGTGATCACTGGTGGAGACTGTGTGGTGGTCACTGGTGGAGACTGTGTGTGGTGGTCACTGGTGGTGACTGTGTGTGGTGGTCACTGGTGGAGACTGTGTGTGGTGGTCACTGGTGGCGACTGTGTGTGGTGGCCACTGGTGGTGACTGTGTGTGGTGGTCACTGGTGGAGACTGTGTGTAGTGGTCACTGGTGGAGACTGTGTGTGGTGGTCACTGGTGGAGACTGTGTGTGGTGCCGACTGGTGGAGACTGTGTGTGGTGGTCACTAGTGGAGACTGTGTAGTGGCCACTGGTGGAGACTGTGTGGTGGCCACTGGTGGAGACTGTGTGGTGGTCACTGGTGGAGACTGTGTGTGGTGGTCACTGGTGGAGACTGTGTGTGGTGGCCACTGGTGGAGACTGTGTGTGAAGGTCACTGGTGGAGACTGTGTGTGGTGGCCACTAGTGGAGACTGTGTGGTAGCCACTGGTGGAGACTGTGTTTGGTGGGCTCTGGTGGAGACTGTGTGGTGGCCACTAGTGGAGACTGTGTGTGGTGGCCACTGGTGGAGACTGTGTGTGGTGGCCACTGGTGGTGACTGTGTGTGGTGGCCACTGGTGGAGACTGTGTGGTGGTCACTGGTGGAGACTGTGTGTGGTGGTCACTGGTGGAGACTGTGTGGTTGTCACTGGTGGAGACTGTGTGTGGTGGCCACTGGTGGAGACTGTGTGTGGTGGCCACTGGTGGAGACTGTGTGTGGTGGCCACTGGTGGTGACTGTGTGTGGTGGCCACTGGTGGAGACTGTGTGGTGGTCACTGGTGGAGACTGTGTGTGGTGGTCACTGGTGGAGACTGTGTGGTTGTCACTGGTGGAGACTGTGTGTGGTGGCCACTGGTGGACACTGTGTGTGGTGGCCACTAGTGGAGACTGTGTGTGGTGGTCACTGGTGGAGACTGTGTGTGGTGGCCACTGGTGGAGACTGTGTGGTGGTCACTGGTGGAGACTGTGTGGTGGTCACTGGAGGAGACTGTGTGGTGGTCACTGGTGGAGACTGTGTGGTGGTCACTGGTGGAGACTGTGTGGTTGTCACTGGTGGAGACTGTGTGGTTGTCACTGGTGAAGACTGTGTGGTGGCCACTGGTGGAGACTGTGTGTGGTGGCCACTGGTGGAGACTGTGTGTGGTGGCCACTGGTGGAGACTGTGTGGTTGTCACTGGTGGAGACTGTGTGTGGTGGCCACTGGTGGAGACTGTGTGTGGTGGCCACTGGTGGAGACTGTGTGTGGTGGCCACTGGTGGTGACTGTGTGTGGTGGAAACTGGTGGAGACTGTGTGGTGGTCACTGGTGGAGACTGTGTGTGGTGGTCACTGGTGGAGACTGTGTGGTTGTCACATTGGAGACTGTGAGTGATGGTCACTGGTGGAGACTGTGTGGTGGTCACTGGTGGAGACTGTGTGTGGTGGTCACTGGTGGAGACTGTGTGGTTGTCACTGGTGGAGACTGTGTGTGATGGTCACTGGTGGAGACTGTGTGTGGTGGCCACTGATGGAGACTGTGTGTGGTGGTCACTGGTGGAGACTGTGTGGTGGCCACTGGTGGAGACTGTGTGGTGGTCACTGGTGGAGACTGTGTGGTGGTCACTGGTGGAGACTGTGTGGTTGTCACTGGTGGAGACTGTGTGGTTGTCACTGTTGGAGACTGTGTGGTGGTCACTGGTGGAGACTGTGTGTGGTGGCCACTGGTGGAGACTGTGTGGTGGTCACTGGTGGAGACTGTGTGGTGGTCACTGGTGGAGACTGTGTGTGGTGGCCACTGGTGGAGACTGTGTGTGGTGGTCACTGGTGGACACTGTGTGTGGTGGCCACTGGTGGAGATTGTGTGTGATGGTCACTGGTGGACACTGTGTGTGGTGGCCACTGATGGAGACTGTGTGTGGTGGTCACTGGTGGCGGACTGTGTGTGGTGGCCACTGGTGGAGACTGTGTGTGGTGGCCACTGGTGGAGACTGTGTGTGGTGGCCACTGGTGGAGACTGTGTGTGGTGGCCACTGGTGGCGACTGTGTGTGGTGGCCACTGGTGGAGACTGTGTGGTGATCACTGGTGGAGACTGTGTGTGGTGGTCACTGGTGGAGACTGTGTGGTGGCCACTGGTGGAGACTGTGTGTGGTGGTCACTGGTGGAGACTGTGTGGTGATCACTGGTGGAGACTGTGTGGTGGTCACTGGTGGAGACTGTGTGTGGTGGCCACTGGTGGCGACTGTGTGTGGTGGCCACTGGTGGAGACTGTGTGTGGTGGCCACTGGTGGAGACTGTGTGTGGTGGCCACTGGTGGAGACAGTGTGGTGGCCACTGGTGGAGACTGTGTGGTGGCCACTGGTGGAGACTGTGTGTGGTGGCCACTGGTGGAGACTGTGTGTGGTGGTCACTAGTGGAGACTGTGTGTAGTGGTCACTGGTGGAGACTGTGTGTGGTGGCCACTGGTGGAGACTGTGTGGTGGTCACTGGTGGAGAGGGTGTGGTGGTCACTGGTGGAGACTGTGTGGTTGTCACTGTTGGAGACTGTGTGGTGGCCACTGGTGGACTGTGTGTGGTGGTCACTGGTGGAGACTGTGTGTGGTGGTCACTGGTGGAGACTGTGTGTGGTGGTCACTGGTGGAGACTGTGTGTGGTGGCCACTGGTGGAGACTGTGTGTGGTGGCCACTGGTGGGGACTGTGTGTGGTGGCCACTGGTGGAGACTGTGTGTGGTGGCCACATGTGGAGACTGTGTGTGGTGGCCACTTTTTTTGGAGACTGTGTTTGGTGGTCACTGATGGAAACTGTGTGTGGTGGCCACTGGTGGAGACTGTGTGGTTGTCACTGGTGGAGACTGTGTGGTTGTCACTGGTGGAGACTGTGTGGTGGTCACTGATGGAAACTGTGTGTGGTGGCCACTGGTGGAGACTGTGTGGTGGTCACTGGTGGAGACTGTGTGGTGGTCACTGGTGGAGACTGTGTGGTAGCCACTGGTGGAGATTGTGTGTGGTGGGCTCTGGTGGAGACTGTGTGGTGGCCACTAGTGGAGACTGTGTGTGGTGGCCACTGGTGGAGACTGTGTGTGGTGGCCACTGGTGGAGACTGTGTGGTTGCCACTGGTGGAGACTCTGTGTAGTGGTCACTGGTGGAGACTGTGTGGTGGTCACTGGTGGAGACTGTGTGTGGTGGCCACTGGTGGAGACTGTGTGGTGGCCACTGGTGGAGACTGTGTGGTGGCCACTGGTGGAGACTGTGTGGTGGCCACTGGTGGAGACTGTGTGTGGTAGCCACTGGTGGAGACTGTGTGTGGTGGTCACTGGTGGAGACTGTGTGTGGTGGTCACTGGTGGAGACTGTGTGTGGTGGCCACTGGTGGAGACTGTGTGGTGACCACTGGTGGAGACTGTGTGGTTGCCACTGGTGGAGACTCTGTGTAGTGGTCACTGGTGGAGACTGTGTGGTGGTCACTGGTGGAGACTGTGTGTGGTGGCCACTGGTGGAGACTGTGTGGTGGCCACTGGTGGAGACTGTGTGGTGGCCACTGGTGGAGACTGTGTGGTGGCCACTGGTGGAGACTGTGTGTGGTAGCCACTGGTGGAGACTGTGTGTGGTGGTCACTGGTGGAGACTGTGTGTGGTGGTCACTGGTGGAGACTGTGTGTGGTGGCCACTGGTGGAGACTGTGTGGTGACCACTGGATGAGACTGTGTGGTGGTCACTGGTGGAGAGTGTGTGGTTGTCACTGGTTGAGACTGTGTGGTTGTCACTGGTGGAGACTGTGTGGTGGCCACTGGTGGAGACTGTGTGTGGTGGTCACTGGTGGAGACTGTGTGTGGTGGCCACTGGTGGAGACTGCGTGGTGGCCACTGGTGGAGACTGTGTGTGGTGGCCACTGGTGGAGACTGTGTGGTGGTCACTGGTGGAGACTGTGTGTGGTGGCCACTGGTGGAGACTGTGTGTGGTGGCCACTGGTGGAGACTGTGTGTGGTGGCCACTAGTGGAGACTGTGTGTGGTGGCCACTGGTGGAGACTGTGTGTGGTGGTCACTGGTGGAGACTGTGTGTGGTGGCTACTGGTGGAGACTGTGTGTGGTGGCCACTGGTGGAGACTGTGTGGTGACCACTGGTGGAGACTGTGTGGTGGCCACTGGTGGAGACTGTGTGGTGGCCACTGGTGGAGACTGTGTGTGGTGGCCACTGGTGGAGACTGTGTCTGGTGGTCACTAGTGGAGACTGTGTGTGGTGGTCACTGGTGGAGACTGTGTGTGGTGGTCACTGGTGGAGACTGTGTGTGGTGGTCACTGGTGGAGACTGTGTGTGGTGGCCACTGGTGGAGACTGTGTGTGGTGGTCACTGGTGGAGACTGTGTGTGGTGGTCACTGGTGGAGACTGTGTGTGGTGGTCACTGGTGGAGACTGTGTGTGGTGGTGACTGGTGGAGACTGTGTGTGGTGGCCACTGGTGGACACTGTGTGTGGTGGCCACTAGTGGAGACTGTGTGGTGGTCACTGGTGGAGACTGTGTGTGGTGGTCACTAGTGGAGACTGTGTGGTGACCACTGGTGGAGACTGTGTGTGGTAGTCACTAGTGGAGACTGTGTGGTGGCCACTGGTGGAGACTGTGTGTGGTGGGCTCTGGTGGAGACTGTGTGGTGGCCACTAGTGGAGACTGTGTGTGGTGGCCACTGGTGGAGACTGTGTGTGGTGGTCACTGGTGGTGACTGTGTGTGGTGGCCACTGGTGGAGACTGTGTGGTGATCACTGGTGGAGACTGTGTGTGGTGGTCACTGGTGGAGACTGTGTGGTGGCCACTGGTGGAGACTGTGTGTGGTGGTCACTGGTGGAGACTGTGTGGTGATCACTGGTGGAGACTGTGTGGTGGTCACTGGTGGAGACTGTGTGTGGTGGCCACTGGTGGCGACTGTGTGTGGTGGCCACTGGTGGAGACTGTGTGTGGTGGCCACTGGTGGAGACTGTGTGTGGTGGCCACTGGTGGAGACAGTGTGGTGGCCACTGGTGGAGACTGTGTGGTGGCCACTGGTGGAGACTGTGTGTGGTGGCCACTGGTGGAGACTGTGTGTGGTGGTCACTAGTGGAGACTGTGTGTAGTGGTCACTGGTGGAGACTGTGTGTGGTGGCCACTGGTGGAGACTGTGTGGTGGTCACTGGTGGAGAGGGTGTGGTGGTCACTGGTGGAGACTGTGTGGTTGTCACTGTTGGAGACTGTGTGGTGGCCACTGGTGGACTGTGTGTGGTGGTCACTGGTGGAGACTGTGTGTGGTGGTCACTGGTGGAGACTGTGTGTGGTGGTCACTGGTGGAGACTGTGTGTGGTGGCCACTGGTGGAGACTGTGTGTGGTGGCCACTGGTGGGGACTGTGTGTGGTGGCCACTGGTGGAGACTGTGTGTGGTGGCCACATGTGGAGACTGTATGTGGTGGGCCACTTTTTTTGGAGACTGTGTTTGGTGGTCACTGATGGAAACTGTGTGTGGTGGCCACTGGTGGAGACTGTGTGGTTGTCACTGGTGGAGACTGTGTGGTTGTCACTGGTGGAGACTGTGTGGTGGTCACTGATGGAAACTGTGTGTGGTGGCCACTGGTGGAGACTGTGTGGTGGTCACTGGTGGAGACTGTGTGGTGGTCACTGGTGGAGACTGTGTGGTAGCCACTGGTGGAGATTGTGTGTGGTGGGCTCTGGTGGAGACTGTGTGGTGGCCACTAGTGGAGACTGTGTGTGGTGGCCACTGGTGGAGACTGTGTGTGGTGGCCACTGGTGGAGACTGTGTGGTTGCCACTGGTGGAGACTCTGTGTAGTGGTCACTGGTGGAGACTGTGTGGTGGTCACTGGTGGAGACTGTGTGTGGTGGCCACTGGTGGAGACTGTGTGGTGGCCACTGGTGGAGACTGTGTGGTGGCCACTGGTGGAGACTGTGTGGTGGCCACTGGTGGAGACTGTGTGTGGTAGCCACTGGTGGAGACTGTGTGTGGTGGTGACTGGTGGAGACTGTGTGTGGTGGCCACTGGTGGACACTGTGTGTGGTGGCCACTAGTGGAGACTGTGTGGTGGTCACTGGTGGAGACTGTGTGTGGTGGTCACTAGTGGAGACTGTGTGGTGACCACTGGTGGAGACTGTGTGTGGTAGTCACTAGTGGAGACTGTGTGGTGGCCACTGGTGGAGACTGTGTGTGGTGGGCTCTGGTGGAGACTGTGTGGTGGCCACTAGTGGAGACTGTGTGTGGTGGCCACTGGTGGAGACTGTGTGTGGTGGTCACTGGTGGTGACTGTGTGTGGTGGCCACTGGTGGAGACTGTGTGGTGATCACTGGTGGAGACTGTGTGTGGTGGTCACTGGTGGAGACTGTGTGGTGGCCACTGGTGGAGACTGTGTGTGGTGGTCACTGGTGGAGACTGTGTGGTGATCACTGGTGGAGACTGTGTGGTGGTCACTGGTGGAGACTGTGTGTGGTGGCCACTGGTGGCGACTGTGTGTGGTGGCCACTGGTGGAGACTGTGTGTGGTGGCCACTGGTGGAGACTGTGTGTGGTGGCCACTGGTGGAGACAGTGTGGTGGCCACTGGTGGAGACTGTGTGGTGGCCACTGGTGGAGACTGTGTGTGGTGGCCACTGGTGGAGACTGTGTGTGGTGGTCACTAGTGGAGACTGTGTGTAGTGGTCACTGGTGGAGACTGTGTGTGGTGGCCACTGGTGGAGACTGTGTGGTGGTCACTGGTGGAGAGGGTGTGGTGGTCACTGGTGGAGACTGTGTGGTTGTCACTGTTGGAGACTGTGTGGTGGCCACTGGTGGACTGTGTGTGGTGGTCACTGGTGGAGACTGTGTGTGGTGGTCACTGGTGGAGACTGTGTGTGGTGGTCACTGGTGGAGACTGTGTGTGGTGGCCACTGGTGGAGACTGTGTGTGGTGGCCACTGGTGGGGACTGTGTGTGGTGGCCACTGGTGGAGACTGTGTGTGGTGGCCACATGTGGAGACTGTATGTGGTGGCCACTTTTTTTGGAGACTGTGTTTGGTGGTCACTGATGGAAACTGTGTGTGGTGGCCACTGGTGGAGACTGTGTGGTTGTCACTGGTGGAGACTGTGTGGTTGTCACTGGTGGAGACTGTGTGGTGGTCACTGATGGAAACTGTGTGTGGTGGCCACTGGTGGAGACTGTGTGGTGGTCACTGGTGGAGACTGTGTGGTGGTCACTGGTGGAGACTGTGTGGTAGCCACTGGTGGAGATTGTGTGTGGTGGGCTCTGGTGGAGACTGTGTGGTGGCCACTAGTGGAGACTGTGTGTGGTGGCCACTGGTGGAGACTGTGTGTGGTGGCCACTGGTGGAGACTGTGTGGTTGCCACTGGTGGAGACTCTGTGTAGTGGTCACTGGTGGAGACTGTGTGGTGGTCACTGGTGGAGACTGTGTGTGGTGGCCACTGGTGGAGACTGTGTGGTGGCCACTGGTGGAGACTGTGTGGTGGCCACTGGTGGAGACTGTGTGGTGGCCACTGGTGGAGACTGTGTGTGGTAGCCACTGGTGGAGACTGTGTGTGGTGGTCACTGGTGGAGACTGTGTGTGGTGGTCACTGGTGGAGACTGTGTGTGGTGGCCACTGGTGGAGACTGTGTGGTGACCACTGGTGGAGACTGTGTGGTTGCCACTGGTGGAGACTCTGTGTAGTGGTCACTGGTGGAGACTGTGTGGTGGTCACTGGTGGAGACTGTGTGTGGTGGCCACTGGTGGAGACTGTGTGGTGGCCACTGGTGGAGACTGTGTGGTGGCCACTGGTGGAGACTGTGTGGTGGCCACTGGTGGAGACTGTGTGTGGTAGCCACTGGTGGAGACTGTGTGTGGTGGTCACTGGTGGAGACTGTGTGTGGTGGTCACTGGTGGAGACTGTGTGTGGTGGCCACTGGTGGAGACTGTGTGGTGACCACTGGATGAGACTGTGTGGTGGTCACTGGTGGAGAGTGTGTGGTTGTCACTGGTTGAGACTGTGTGGTTGTCACTGGTGGAGACTGTGTGGTGGCCACTGGTGGAGACTGTGTGTGGTGGTCACTGGTGGAGACTGTGTGTGGTGGCCACTGGTGGAGACTGTGTGGTGGCCACTGGTGGAGACTGTGTGTGGTGGCCACTGGTGGAGACTGTGTGGTGGTCACTGGTGGAGACTGTGTGTGGTGGCCACTGGTGGAGACTGTGTGTGGTGGCCACTGGTGGAGACTGTGTGTGGTGGCCACTAGTGGAGACTGTGTGTGGTGGCCACTGGTGGAGACTGTGTGTGGTGGTCACTGGTGGAGACTGTGTGTGGTGGCTACTGGTGGAGACTGTGTGTGGTGGCCACTGGTGGAGACTGTGTGGTGACCACTGGTGGAGACTGTGTGGTGGCCACTGGTGGAGACTGTGTGGTGGCCACTGGTGGAGACTGTGTGTGGTGGCCACTGGTGGAGACTGTGTCTGGTGGTCACTAGTGGAGACTGTGTGTGGTGGTCACTGGTGGAGACTGTGTGTGGTGGTCACTGGTGGAGACTGTGTGTGGTGGTCACTGGTGGAGACTGTGTGTGGTGGCCACTGGTGGAGACTGTGTGTGGTGGTCACTGGTGGAGACTGTGTGTGGTGGTCACTGGTGGAGACTGTGTGTGGTGGTCACTGGTGGAGACTGTGTGTGGTGGTGACTGGTGGAGACTGTGTGTGGTGGCCACTGGTGGACACTGTGTGTGGTGGCCACTAGTGGAGACTGTGTGGTGGTCACTGGTGGAGACTGTGTGTGGTGGTCACTAGTGGAGACTGTGTGGTGACCACTGGTGGAGACTGTGTGGTGGTCACTGGTGGTGACTGTGTGTGGTGGCCACTGGTGGAGACTGTGTGGTGGTCACTGGTGGAGACTGTGTGGTGGTCACTGGTGGAGACTGTGTGTGGTGGTCACTGGTGGAGACTGTGTGGTGGTCACTGGTGGAGACTGTGTGTGGTGGTCACTGGTGGAGACTGTGTGGTTGTCACTGGTGGAGACTGTGTGTGGTGGCCACTGGTGGACACTGTGTGTGGTGGCCACTGGTGGAGACTGTGTGTGGTGGTCACTGATGGACACTGTGTGTGGTGGCCACTGGTGGAGACTGTGTGGTGGCCACTGGTGGAGACTGTGTGTGGTGGCCACTGGTGGAGACTGTGTGGTGGTCACTGGTGGAGACTGTGTGTGGTGGCCACTGGTGGAGACTGTGTGGTGGTCACTGGTGGAGACTGTGTGGTGGTCACTGGTGGAGACTGTGTGTGGTGGTCACTGGTGGAGACTGTGTGTGGTGGCTACTGGTGGAGACTGTGTGTGGTGGCCACTGGTGGAGACTGTGTGGTGACCACTGGTGGAGACTGTGTGGTGGCCACTGGTGGAGACTGTGTGGTGGCCACTGGTGGAGACTGTGTGTGGTGGCCACTGGTGGAGACTGTGTCTGGTGGTCACTAGTGGAGACTGTGTGTGGTGGTCACTGGTGGAGACTGTGTGGTGGTCACTGGTGGAGACTGTGTGTGGTGGTCACTGGTGGAGACTGTGTGGTTGTCACTGGTGGAGACTGTGTGTGATGGTCACTGGTGGAGACTGTGTGTGGTGGCCACTGATGGAGACTGTGTGTGGTGGTCACTGGTGGAGACTGTGTGGTGGCCACTGGTGGAGACTGTGTGGTGGTCACTGGTGGAGACTGTGTGGTGGTCACTGGTGGAGACTGTGTGGTTGTCACTGGTGGAGACTGTGTGTTTGTCACTGTTGGAGACTGTGTGGTGGTCACTGGTGGAGACTGTGTGTGGTGGCCACTGGTGGAGACTGTGTGGTGGTCACTGGTGGAGACTGTGTGGTGGTCACTGGTGGAGACTGTGTGTGGTGGCCACTGGTGGAGACTGTGTGTGGTGGTCACTGGTGGACACTGTGTGTGGTGGCCACTGGTGGAGATTGTGTGTGATGGTCACTGGTGGACACTGTGTGTGGTGGCCACTGATGGAGACTGTGTGTGGTGGTCACTGGTGGCGACTGTGTGTGGTGGCCACTGGTGGAGACTGTGTGTGGTGGCCACTGGTGGAGACTGTGTGTGGTGGCCACTGGTGGAGACTGTGTGTGGTGGCCACTGGTGGCGACTGTGTGTGGTGGCCACTGGTGGAGACTGTGTGGTGATCACTGGTGGAGACTGTGTGTGGTGGTCACTGGTGGAGACTGTGTGGTGGCCACTGGTGGAGACTGTGTGTGGTGGTCACTGGTGGAGACTGTGTGGTGATCACTGGTGGAGACTGTGTGGTGGTCACTGGTGGAGACTGTGTGTGGTGGCCACTGGTGGCGACTGTGTGTGGTGGCCACTGGTGGAGACTGTGTGTGGTGGCCACTGGTGGAGACTGTGTGTGGTGGCCACTGGTGGAGACAGTGTGGTGGCCACTGGTGGAGACTGTGTGGTGGCCACTGGTGGAGACTGTGTGTGGTGGCCACTGGTGGAGACTGTGTGTGGTGGTCACTAGTGGAGACTGTGTGTAGTGGTCACTGGTGGAGACTGTGTGTGGTGGCCACTGGTGGAGACTGTGTGGTGGTCACTGGTGGAGAGGGTGTGGTGGTCACTGGTGGAGACTGTGTGGTTGTCACTGTTGGAGACTGTGTGGTGGCCACTGGTGGACTGTGTGTGGTGGTCACTGGTGGAGACTGTGTGTGGTGGTCACTGGTGGAGACTGTGTGTGGTGGTCACTGGTGGAGACTGTGTGTGGTGGCCACTGGTGGAGACTGTGTGTGGTGGCCACTGGTGGGGACTGTGTGTGGTGGCCACTGGTGGAGACTGTGTGTGGTGGCCACATGTGGAGACTGTGTGTGGTGGCCACTTTTTTTTGGAGACTGTGTTTGGTGGTCACTGATGGAAACTGTGTGTGGTGGCCACTGGTGGAGACTGTGTGGTTGTCACTGGTGGAGACTGTGTGGTTGTCACTGGTGGAGACTGTGTGGTGGTCACTGATGGAAACTGTGTGTGGTGGCCACTGGTGGAGACTGTGTGGTGGTCACTGGTGGAGACTGTGTGGTGGTCACTGGTGGAGACTGTGTGGTAGCCACTGGTGGAGATTGTGTGTGGTGGGCTCTGGTGGAGACTGTGTGGTGGCCACTAGTGGAGACTGTGTGTGGTGGCCACTGGTGGAGACTGTGTGTGGTGGCCACTGGTGGAGACTGTGTGGTTGCCACTGGTGGAGACTCTGTGTAGTGGTCACTGGTGGAGACTGTGTGGTGGTCACTGGTGGAGACTGTGTGTGGTGGCCACTGGTGGAGACTGTGTGGTGGCCACTGGTGGAGACTGTGTGGTGGCCACTGGTGGAGACTGTGTGGTGGCCACTGGTGGAGACTGTGTGTGGTAGCCACTGGTGGAGACTGTGTGTGGTGGTCACTGGTGGAGACTGTGTGTGGTGGTCACTGGTGGAGACTGTGTGTGGTGGCCACTGGTGGAGACTGTGTGGTGACCACTGGTGGAGACTGTGTGGTTGCCACTGGTGGAGACTCTGTGTAGTGGTCACTGGTGGAGACTGTGTGGTGGTCACTGGTGGAGACTGTGTGTGGTGGCCACTGGTGGAGACTGTGTGGTGGCCACTGGTGGAGACTGTGTGGTGGCCACTGGTGGAGACTGTGTGGTGGCCACTGGTGGAGACTGTGTGTGGTAGCCACTGGTGGAGACTGTGTGTGGTGGTCACTGGTGGAGACTGTGTGTGGTGGTCACTGGTGGAGACTGTGTGTGGTGGCCACTGGTGGAGACTGTGTGGTGACCACTGGATGAGACTGTGTGGTGGTCACTGGTGGAGAGTGTGTGGTTGTCACTGGTTGAGACTGTGTGGTTGTCACTGGTGGAGACTGTGTGGTGGCCACTGGTGGAGACTGTGTGTGGTGGTCACTGGTGGAGACTGTGTGTGGTGGCCACTGGTGGAGACTGTGTGGTGGCCACTGGTGGAGACTGTGTGTGGTGGCCACTGGTGGAGACTGTGTGGTGGTCACTGGTGGAGACTGTGTGTGGTGGCCACTGGTGGAGACTGTGTGTGGTGGCCACTGGTGGAGACTGTGTGTGGTGGCCACTAGTGGAGACTGTGTGTGGTGGCCACTGGTGGAGACTGTGTGTGGTGGTCACTGGTGGAGACTGTGTGTGGTGGCTACTGGTGGAGACTGTGTGTGGTGGCCACTGGTGGAGACTGTGTGGTGACCACTGGTGGAGACTGTGTGGTGGCCACTGGTGGAGACTGTGTGGTGGCCACTGGTGGAGACTGTGTGTGGTGGCCACTGGTGGAGACTGTGTCTGGTGGTCACTAGTGGAGACTGTGTGTGGTGGTCACTGGTGGAGACTGTGTGTGGTGGTCACTGGTGGAGACTGTGTGTGGTGGTCACTGGTGGAGACTGTGTGTGGTGGCCACTGGTGGAGACTGTGTGTGGTGGTCACTGGTGGAGACTGTGTGTGGTGGTCACTGGTGGAGACTGTGTGTGGTGGTCACTGGTGGAGACTGTGTGTGGTGGTGACTGGTGGAGACTGTGTGTGGTGGCCACTGGTGGACACTGTGTGTGGTGGCCACTAGTGGAGACTGTGTGGTGGTCACTGGTGGAGACTGTGTGTGGTGGTCACTAGTGGAGACTGTGTGGTGACCACTGGTGGAGACTGTGTGTGGTAGTCACTAGTGGAGACTGTGTGGTGGCCACTGGTGGAGACTGTGTGTGGTGGGCTCTGGTGGAGACTGTGTGGTGGCCACTAGTGGAGACTGTGTGTGGTGGCCACTGGTGGAGACTGTGTGTGGTGGTCACTGGTGGTGACTGTGTGTGGTGGCCACTGGTGGAGACTGTGTGGTGGTCACTGGTGGAGACTGTGTGGTGGTCACTGGTGGAGACTGTGTGTGGTGGTCACTGGTGGAGACTGTGTGGTGGTCACTGGTGGAGACTGTGTGTGGTGGTCACTGGTGGAGACTGTGTGGGTGTCACTGGTGGAGACTGTGTGTGGTGGCCACTGGTGGACACTGTGTGTGGTGGCCACTGGTGGAGACTGTGTGTGGTGGTCACTGATGGACACTGTGTGTGGTGGCCACTGGTGGAGACTGTGTGGTGGCCACTGGTGGAGACTGTGTGTGGTGGCCACTGGTGGAGACTGTGTGGTGGTCACTGGTGGAGACTGTGTGTGGTGGCCACTGGTGGAGACTGTGTGTGGTGGTCACTGGTGGAGACTGTGTGTGGTGGTCACTGGTGGAGACTGTGTGTGGTGGTCCACTGGTGGAGACTGTGTGTGGTGGCCACTGGTGGAGACTGTGTGTGGTGGCCACTGGTGGAGACTGTGTGTGGTGGCCACTGGTGGAGACTGTGTGTGGTGGCCACTGGTGGAGACTGTGTGTGGTGGCCACTGGTGGAGACTGTGTGTGGTGGCCACTGGTGGAGACTGTGTGTGGTGGTCACTGGTGGAGACTGTGTGTGGTGGTCACTGGTGGAGACTGTGTGTGGTGGCCACTGGTGGACACTGTGTGTGGTGGCCACTGGTGGAGACTGTGTGTGGTGGTCACTGATGGAGCACTGTGTGTGGTGGCCACTGGTGGAGACTGTGTGTGGTGGCCACTGGTGGAGACTGTGTGTGGTGGTCACTGGTGGAGACTGTGTGGTAGGTCACTGGTGGAGACTGTGTGTGGTGGTCACTGGTGGAGACTGTGTGTGATGGTCACTGGTGGAGACAGTGTGTGGTGGCCACTGGTGGAGACTGTGTGTGGTAGGCCACTGGTGGAGACTGTGTGGTGGTCACTGGTGGAGACTGTGTGGTGGCCACTGGTGGAGACTGTGTGTGGTGGCCACTGATGGAGACTGTGTGGTTGTCCACTGGTGGAGGACTGTGTGGTAGTCACCTCAGGTGGAGACTGTAGTTGATGGTCACTGGTGGAGACTGTGTGGTGGTCACTGGTGGAGACTGTGTGGTTGTCACTGGTAGGAGGACTGTGTGGTAGTCCACTAGGTGGAGACTGTGTTGTGGTCACTGGTGGAGACTGTGTGGTGGCCACTGGTGGAGACTGTGTGGTGGCCACTGGTGGAGACTGTGTGGTGGCCACTGGTGGAGCTGTGTGTAGTGACCTCAGGTGGAGACTGTATGATGGCCACTGGTGGAGACTGTGTGGTGGCCACTGGTGGAGACTGTGTGGTGGCCACTGGTAGAGGCTGTGTGGTGGCCACTAGTGGAGACTGTGTGTGGTGGCCACTGGTGGAGACTGTGTGGTGGCCACTGGTGGAGACTGTGTGGTGGCCACTGGTGGAGACTGTGTGGGGTGGCCACTGGTGGAGACTGTGTGGTGGCCACTGGTGGAGACTGTGTGGTGGCCACTGGTGGAGACTGTGTGGAGGCCACTGGTGGAGACTGTGTGGTGGCCACTGTTGGAGGCTGTGTGTAGTGACCTCAGGTGGAGACTGTATGATGGCCACTGGTGGAGACTGTGTGGTGGCCACTGTGGAGACTGTGTGGTGGCCACTGGTGGAGACTGTGTGGTGGCCACTGGTGGAGACTGTGTGTGGTGGCCACTGGTGGAGACTGTGTGGTGGCCACTGGTGGAGGCTTTGTGTATTGACCGCAGGTGGAGACTGTGTGTGGTGGCCACTGGTGGAGACTGTGTGGTGGCCACTGGTGGAGACTGTGTGTGGTGGCCACTGGTTGAGACTGTGTGTGTGGCCACTGGTGGAGACTGTGTGGTTGTCACTGGTGGAGACTGTGTTGTGGTCACTGGTGGAGACTGTGTTGTGGTCACTGGTTGAGACTGTGTGGTTGTCACTGGTGGAGACTGTGTGGTAGTCACTGGTTGAGACTGTGTGGTTGTCACTGGTGGAGACTGTGTGGTTGTCACTGGTGGAGACTGTGTTGTGGTCACTGGTGGAGACTGTGTTGTGGTCACTGGTTGAGACTGTGTGGTTGTCACTGGTGGAGACTGTGTGGTAGTCACTGGTTGAGACTGTGTGGTTGTCACTGGTGGAGACTGTGTTGTGGTCACTGGTGGAGACTGTGTGGTGGCCACTGTTGGAGGCTGTGTGTAGTGACCTCAGGTGGAGACTGTATGATGGCCACTGGTGGAGACTGTATGGTGGCCACTGGTGGAGACTGTATGGTGGCCACTGGTGGAGACTGTATGGTGGCCACTGGTGGAGACTGGAGGGCCAGAATGGGTTAGACTAATCTGTCTTTGTCTTTATACATAGACTATATATATAATACATATATAATAATATCAGAAAATTTTGTCTTCAAATCAACAGAGAAAATGTTTAGTGATGATGATGATGATGACCTGAGGCGGGTGGTTGTTCAATTGACGGTGCTGGTGACGTTTGTTGTGGTGTGGCTGGTTGTGGTGTGGCTGGTGGTTATGGTGGTGTGTGTGTCAATGAAGGTGTGGCTGGCAGTGGTGTGTCAGGTTGTGATGCTGGTGATGGTGTCGCTGGCAGTGGTGATGCTGGTGGTGATGTGGCTGGTATTACTGATGTTAGAGTGTGTGTGCTCGGGGTTGGTGAGGAGGATGAGGCAGTTATGCGAGTGGATTGTGGTGATGTTGTTGGTACTGCTGGTGTTCCAGGTGTTACTGTTGGTGTTGCTCTTGTTGATGAGGAAGGTGTGCGAGGGTCGCCAACGGAAGTAGATGGTAAAACACACATGAGGGGCCGCCCTCACGACCCTTCTCCTGGGAGGGGGGCGGGGGTCGTCTTCACGGTGGTGAAGGTGCTTGCGATAGTGGCTGGCACTCGTAGGCACTTCCCCCCCCCCCCCGCCGCCCTGACTGCCCCTACGACATGTTGAGGCGCCCTGCGTCCACTGTGTGGTAGGGGCGCCCTGCGTCCACTGTGTGGTAGGGGCGCCCTGCGTCCACTGTGTGGTAGGGGCGCCCTGCGTCCACTGTGTTGTAGGGGCGCCCTGCGTCCACTGTGTGGTAGGGGCGCCCTGCGTCCACTGTGTGGTAGGGGCGCCCTGCGTCCACTGTGTGGTAGGGGCGCCCTGCGTCCACTGTGTTGTAGGGGCGCCCTGCGTCCACTGTGTGGTAGGGGCGCCCTGCGTCCACTGTGTGGTAGGGGCGCCCTGCGTCCACTGTGTGGTAGGTGCGCCCTGCGTCCACTGTGTGGTAGGGGCGCCCTGTGTCCACTGTGTGGTAGGGGCGCCCTGCGTCCACTGTGTGGTAGGGGCGCCCTGTGTCCACTGTGTGGTAGTGGCGCCCTGCGTCCACTGTGTGGTAGGGGCGCCCTGTGTCCACTGTGTGGTAGGGGCGCCCTGCGTCCACTGTGTGGTAGGGGCGCCCTGTGTCCACTGTGTGGTAGGGGCGCCCTGCGTCCACTGTGTGGTAGGGGCGCCCTGTGTCCACTGTGTGGTAGGGGCGCCCTGCGTCCACTGTGTTGTAGTCCTGCTGCAGGAGGATGGTGACCTGGATGGTGACCAGGATGGTGTCCCTGGTGGTGTGGTCCTGCTGCAGGAGGATGGTGACCAGGATGGTGTCCCTGGTGGTGTGGTCCTGCTGCAGGAGGATGGTGACCTGGATGGTGTCCCTGGTGGTGTGGTCCTGCTGCAGGAGGATGGTGACCTGGATGGTGTCCCTGGTGGTGTGGTCCTGCTGCAGGAGGATGGTGACCTGGATGGTGTCCCTGGTGGTGTGGTCCTGCTGCAGGAGGATGGTGACCAGGATGGTGTCCCTGGTGGTGTGGTCCTGCTGCAGGAGGATGGTGACCTGGATGGTGTCCCTGGTGGTGTGGTCCTGCTGCAGGAGGATGGTGACCTGGATGGTGTCCCTGGTGGTGTGGTCCTGCTGCAGGAGGATGGTGACCAGGATGGTGTCCCTGGTGGTGTGGTCCTGCTGCAGGAGGTCCCTGAAGGAGGGAGGGTGTTCGAATCTGTCTGTCTCGTGTCAGGACCAGCCTGCCTCTCTCGTGTCCAGGAGTGTCTGTTTGTCTCGTGTCAACGCGAGTCTGTTTCGTGGGGAAACAAGTCTGGCTGGGGTTAAATGATCAGCAGCTATTATGTAACCACTAAGTAATTATATACTAAATTTCTCTGATGTTATTTATTTCCCTCGTCATAAAATTCTCTATTAATTCGCGTTACGAACTCACAGGTCCTTGATGTTCAGAATGAATGAGCCAACGAAGGCCTTTCCTGTCGCCGCTGGCATTGGCGATGGAATGATTGCCTTCACATAGCTTCGGTGATCACCAGTCATAATTTAATTGTTATGTTTATTTTTTTTTATTTAATGCCCTAGTATCAAATGCTAAGCAAACGCGTCTCTGATTCACACACATATATTCTATAACTGTCCAAACCCAAGGAGGGAGCAGGCGTAGGGCTGTTGTTGATGTTGTTGTTGTTGATTTACGTGCGACGACGATCGTGGGATCGGATGTGCCCCGGCGTACCCATGTAGGGATAATCGCGAATACCGGAAAGGGTGAAACGCCAAACCGAAACGAGTGACGCCAATCACTGGAAACTATCATACTTCGTAGCAAAGAAACACAGACAGGCGGATGATTGGTGAGCCCCAGGAGTTCCTCACGGGGACGAGCACCGGCCCCGCTCCACACAGGGAACACCAGGTAGCAAAACCAAAAACTCGGCCCCCAGCTAAAACACAAAAGTCATCCAATGCCCTCTGGCAAAGCAGAGGCCAGCTGCCCACAAGACTGAGCACACCTAGAGCCCACCAAGACCCACCAACTTCCAGCACCTCTTGGTCAAGCCAGCGTCAGACACCGTCACCCCGCCAGTAGAACCAGCCAGAACACGCAAAAAAAAAATCTACCAACTATCCCATGACCCAAGGCGATATGTGCGCCAGGCGTCGTGGCGTCGAGGCCGCGCCAGGCGGCCCACTACAGTACTCCTTCCTCTCCAGATAACGTGGTAACAGAGGTCAGGAATCGGGCAGGGCGGTGTATGGTGCTTCCCTTACAAGTAGTGCGACCCTCCATGTTGACGTCGTCTTCGCTATCGTCCATGCCGTCATAAGCAGGCGCCGGGAGGCTCGGGTCTGGAGATTATACCAGGTAAATGAAAGAAATCAGTAGGCAGATCTTCGGGAAGGTCTGCTTATGGTGGGGGTTCAATATGTTGATGTGGGGTACGAAACCTCCACAGAATGGAACGGCCACAGCTGGCATGGCATTGAAATGTGCTTCTTTCACCTAGTCGATCAAGACAACCACTTCACCACCCCGACAGTAGATAGTAATGGTTTTTGGAGTTCTCGACACCACCCGGAACCATCTTTCATATGGCTGCTGTTTAGGCTGACGCACCACGTTAACCCTCAGAAACAACTTGGCTAGCAGAGAGAATGTCCTGGGGTATGTAGGTACAGCATGTAGATAGGTGACGGGCCGGAAAAGGACGAACCAGCGACAATGCCCATCGAAGCTGCTCCATGAAGACCGAGATGTCCAACAACTCATTGTATAATGTTAGAGTAATCAGAACACCAGGAAGGCGGAGATCGCAATCATATACAAGGTCAGGTGCTACGAAACCACTGTCCTCTTTAATTGGCAAACGGATGCCAAGAAGTACCAAAGGAAGGTTGTCAATCCATGAAGTCAGGTCTGGTTTTGCCCTTAGAACCGCCTTCAGTTAGCAGTGAAACCATTCAACCATTCCATTAGCCTGAGGATGATAGGCCATAGTTTGGTTACCAACGAACCGCATGAGTACCCTCCACAACTGTGACTCAAATTGCCGACCCTGGTCAGTGACACTCGTTGCAGGGGCTCCATAACAGGACACTCACCCATGAAGGAAAGCCCAAACTACCTACTCTGCTGTCATCTACACCAGAGAAACTGCCTGAAGCCATTTGGAGAAGCGGTCAACACACATGAGTAGGTATGAGAACCACCGGATCGAGGAAATAGATTGAGGATATCCACATGCACCACTTCAAATCTGGCCGGTGGTAACAAAGTTCTGAAGAGAAGTCTGCCTGTGTCGATGAATCATTGATTGTGACATTTGCTACAGAGTTCAGCCTGTATTCCCCGCATTCCTGCATATAAAAGTCATATTTCCATATCTAGAATAAGCTTCAGTAGATTTTGTGATACTTGAAAGGGTGCAAAATGCGGCTTTCGGAAAAAATATGGATCTTAGTTTATTTGGGATGAGGCTATGAGGCGTTGCCTTAATATTAAGATAGCGGTGAGAGCTAAGAGAGAGAGAGGTGAATTCCCACTCGGAGGCAGGATCCCAGTGCATGCAGGGTACAGTGCCAGGGAAGAAGCGATTGATCGGTGACGGGGCATGTCCAGCTTGAATAATAGGGTCATGCCCTGGGAGTGATGTAGCATTATTTCATGTAGCATTACGTTAGCATGGTTGTTGTGAGGACCCCAGCAGGCTGTCGATTGGTTAGCGGAGGTCACATGACATGGCTGACCAATCAGATCCCGCCCTGGGAGGCTGGGACGTCACCAGGAGGCCTTGCTCAGCGCTGGCAGAGGCGCTGGGGCTCAAAGATTCACGGACCTTTGATGCGAGTGGAAGTGCGTCAGTGAGCTCTCGAGTTTCAAGTTTTTTGAAGCCAGTGGGTTAAACAGCCTAAAGCAGTCGATTATCGTTATAGAAGACTATTGTACTCTCGACGAGTATGAAGAAGCAGAGTTTAGTGGGTGAACGAGCGCCAAGAGCTCATTGCTGTTAGTCTTCGACGGAGGTGGGCAGCGATGGTAGAAGGACAGTGTGAAGCCCTGCAGGTCGTGGCCCAGCAAGATGTGTAAGCTGCCTTGACCTGCTCACATCCACTGGAGGACCGGAAGGGAAACATCGTGTCTGGATCCATGAGAAGATGTCTCGGCGAAAGAACGTGTGAGGAAACTGACGTGTTCAGTGACCACTGGTTGGACTATCTTGGAAGTACTGAAATCTGGGGATTGGAACGGTGATGATGAGTTACTTCACGGCAACTGAGAACTTGTGACACGCGACCAGATCGTCGAGGGACGACCCACGTGTGGAATCGTATACCACTGCAAACACCGGAGGCCAGGCGTCGGTGGACCGGATTGTTTAAGATCATTATTTCCCTCCCATTGTCCATTGGGAGGGAAATAGATAGCTAGATAGTCCCAGTATATATATATATATATATTAGTATATTTTGGTAGCAGTCTTTCCTGTGGACATATATTATTAAATATGACCGAAAAAGTAAGATTAATAATTCTAACACGAATTTTCTCAATCTTTCGTACATTTCGCTTCACTGTTGGAGGTAAATCAAAAATCAATTCTCCAAAATTCATTTTTATTTCTAGTCTTACGCGACACGAGCGCGTTTCGTAAAACTTATTACATTTTCAAAGACTTTAGTTCACAAATACACAACTGAATAGAACTTACGCATCTCCGATTTTATATCTACATTTGAGTGAGGTGGAAGGGGTGGTGTGGCATTAACACAAGACAGAACAAGATGTGGTATTAGTAGGGCATTAATTTCATCAACACAAGACAGAACAAGAGTATTAATAGGGTATTAATTTCATCAACACAAGACAGAACAAGAGTATTAATAGGGTATTAATTTCATCAACACAAGACAGAACACGAAACAATGGATATTGAATAGAAGTGTTTGTAGAAAGCCTATTGGTCCATATTTCTTGATGCTTCTATATTGGAGCGGAGTCTTGAGGTGGGTAGAATATAGTTGATGCAATAATTGGCTGTTGATTGCTGGTGTTGACTTCTTGATGTGTAGTGCCTCGCAAACGTCAAGCCGCCTGCTATCGCTGTATCTATCGATGATTTCTGTGTTGTTTACTAGGATTTCTCTGGTGATGGTTTGGTTGTGGGAAGAGATTATATGTTCCTTAATGGAGCCCTGTTGCTTATGCATCGTAAATCGCCTAGAAAGAGATGTTGGTGTCTTGCCTATATACTGAGTTTTCTGAGGCTTACAGTCCCCAAGAAGGCACTTGAAGGCATAGACGACGTTGGGCTCTTTTAAAGCGTTCTGCTTTGTGTCTGGAGAGTTTCTCTTGAGTAGGCTGGCAGTTTTTTTGGTTTTATAGTAAATCGTCAGATGTATCTTCTGATTTTTGTCTGTAGAGATAACGTTTCTATTAACAATATCATTCAGGACCCATTCCTCCGCTTTATGAGCTGTGGAAAAGAAGTTCCTGTAAAATAGTCTAATAGGGGGTATAGGTGTTGTGTTAGTTGTCTCTTCAGAGGTTGCATGGCGTTTCACTTTCCTTCTTATGATGTCTTCAACGAAACCATTGGAGAAGCCGTTGTTGACTAGGACCTGCCTTACCCTATAGAGTTCTTCGTCGACTTTCTTCCATCCTGAGCTGTGACTGAGAGCACGGTCGACATAAACGTTAATAACACTCCACTTGTACCTGTCTGGGCAGTCACTGTTGGCATTTAGGCACATTCCTATGTTTGTTTCCTTAGTGTAGACTGCAGTGTGGAAACCTCCGTTCCTTTCCATGACTGTTACATCTAGAAAGGGCAGCTTCCCCTCCTTCTCCATCTCGTAAGTGAAACGCAACACAGAATTCTGCTCAAATGCCTCCTTCAGCTCCTGCAGATGTCTGACATCAGATACCTGTGTAAAAATGTCGTCAACATTCCTGCAGTATATGGTTGGTTTCAACTTCATGTCGACTAAGACTCTTTGCTCGATAGTACCCATGTAGAAGTTCGCAAACAGGACACCTAGGGGAGAACCCATGGCGACCCCATCTACTTGCTTATACATGTGCCCATCCGGGCTCAAGATGGGTGCCTCTTTAGTACAAGCTTGGAGTAGTTTCCTTAGAATGTTTTCTGGTATGTCAAGAGGAGTACAGGCCGGAACACGATACACTCTGTCCGCAATCATCCCGATTGTTTCATCCACGGGGACGTTGGTAAACAGTAATTCTACGTCCAACGAGGCTTTTATCCCTGTGGCCCGTGTTCCCCACTGTAAGTCAACAAATTCCTTTGGAGACTTCAGGCTGAAGGCGCAAGGGGCATAAGGAGTCAGCAAGCCGTTGAGTAGTTTTGCCAGTCTGTACGTGGGTGTGGGTATCTGGATGAAGATTGGCCGAAGTGGGTTTCCAGGCTTATGTGTTTTGACATTTCCATACGCGTATCCAGGTTTATATTCCCCAATAATCCTTGGCAGGTGGAGTCCGGATTTCTTGGCGTTCACAGTTTCGATCAATTTGTTGACCTTTGCTTTCAATTTGGCTGTAGTGTCCTTTGTTACCCCTTGGAATTTAGTTTGGTCAGAGAGTATGAGGTTCATTTTCGCCAGATATTCGTCTTTTTTAAGAATGACGTATATTGGTGACTTGTCACCTCTCCTGACAACTATTTCCTTGTTTTCACGAAGGCTCTTAGCTGCCGCTTTGAGCTCGGGGGACAGTATGGTGCTTCTGTAGTTGCCTCGATTCTTTCCTCCTTCCGTAATAAGTTCTGCTCGTAAGGTGTCTTTGGTGGTGACCTTCTTTTGTGTCTCGAGGTCGAATATGTCGTCCAACAGAATCTCCAACTTCACTCTCCCGGACATCTCAATTGGTCTGGACATAACGTGACAGTTTATACCCAGATTTAGGAGAGTGACTTGGTCCTCAGTGAGGTTGATTCTTGCAAGGTTCAGAAAGCTGTCTCTTGGTCGTGGAATTGCCATAGGTCCTCCATATAACGTTGTTAGTTTCTTGATTATCCTTGTTTCAGTGCTGAGGTGATGTTGGTCTGTGAGGATGTCGAGGTGTTGCTCGATGCGAGTACTGAGACTTTCGTCGATGTTGCTGTTTCTCCATTCGTTTGTAGCATGAAGTAGTTGCGTTTTGTTGTCTTTGATTTTATTTTCTGCCTTGTATATCTGGTACAGTAATCTTGTATATCTGAATCAGATCTTGGCGATATTTTATCGTGAAGGCTTGATTCCTTGCTGCTGGGTCGTGCGTTTTAATATTAGTATATTTTGGTAGCAGTCTTTCCTGTAGACATATATCATTAAATATGACCGAAAAAGTTAGATTAATAATTCTAACATGAATTTCTCGATCTTTCTTATGTTTCTTTTCACTGTTGATGGTAATTGAAAAATCAATTCTCCAAAATTCATTTTTATTTCTAGTCTGACGCGACACTTGAACGCGTTTTGTAATAACTTATTACATTTTCAAAGACTTTTAGTTTACACACACACAACTATTACCTGCAAACTAAATAGAGTTCTTACTTATGCTATGATTTAAACAGCTTTCATTTTTCATTTTATACCCGCATTTTGGGTGAGGTGATATGTTACAACAGTTTTGGATGAGGTGAACAAAACTTTCAACACAGGATAGAACACGAAACAATGGGTATTGAAGGTAAGAATGGAAGTAATTGCTGAGGGCCTATTGGCCCATATTTCTTGATGCTTCTATATTGGAGCGGAGTCTTGAAGTGGGTAGAATATAGTTGTGCATTAATTGGCTGTTGATTGCTGGTGTTGACTTCTTGATGTGTAGTGCCTCGCAGATGTCAAGCCGCCTGCTATCGCTGTATCTATCGATGATTTCTGTGTTGTTTGCAAAGATTTCTCTGGTGATGGTTTGGTTGTGGGAAGAGATTATATGTTCCTTAATGGAGCCCTGTTGCTTATGCATCGTAAATCGCCTAGAAAGAGATGTTGTTGTCTTGCCTATATACTGAGTTTTTTGAGGCTTACAGTCCCCAAGAAGGCATTTGAAGGCATAGACGACTTTGGGCTCTTTTAAAGCGTTCTGCTTTGTGTCTGGAAAGTTTCTCTTGAGTAGGCTGGCAGTTTTTTTGGTTTTATAGTAAATCGTCAGATGTATCTTCTGATTTTTGTCTGTAGAGATAACGTTTCTATTAACAATATCATTCAGGACCCATTCCTCCGCTTTATGAGCTGTGGAAAAGAAGTTCCTGTAAAATAGTCTAATAGGGGGTATAGGTGTTGTGTTAGTTGTCTCTTCAGAGGTTGCATGGCGTTTCACTTTCCTTCTTATGATGTCTTCAACGAAACCATTGGAGAAGACGTTGTTGACTAGGACCTGCCTTACCCTACAGAGTTCTTCGTCGACTTGCTTCCATCCTGAGCTGTGACTGAGAGCACGGTCGACATAAACGTTAATAACACTCCACTGTACCTGTCTGCGCAGTCACTGTTGACATTTAGGCACATTCCTATGTTTGTTTCCTTAGTGTAGACTGCAGTGTGGAAACCTCCGTTCCTTTCCACGACTGTTACATCTAGAAAGGGCAGCTTCCCCTCCTTCTCCATCTCGTAAGTGAAACGCAACACAGAATTCTGCTCAAATGCCTCCTTCAGGTCCTGCAGATGTACTGACATCAGGTACCTGTGTAAAAATGTCGTCAACATTCCTGCAGTATATGGTTGGTTTTAACTTCATGTCGACTAAGACTTTTTGCTCGATAGTACCCATGTAGAAGTTCGCAAACAGGACACCTAGGGGAGAACCCATGGCGACCCCATCTACTTGCATATACATGTGCATATACTTGAGCCCATCTGGGCTCAAGATGGGTGCCTCTTTAGTACAAGCTTGGAGTAGTTTCCTTAGAATGTTTTCTGGTATGTCAAGAGGAGTACAGACCGGATCACGATACACTCTGTCCGCTATTATCCCGATTGTTTCATCCACAGGGACGTTGGTAAACAGTAATTCTACGTCCAACGAGGCTCTTATCCCTGTGGCCCTTGTTCCCCGCTGTAAGTCAACAAATTCCTTTGGAGACTTCAGGCTGAAGGCGCAAGGGGCATAAGGAGTCAGCAAGCCATTGAGTCGTTTCGCCAGTCTGTACGTGGGTGTGGGTATCTGGCTGAAGATTGGCCGAAGTGGGTTTCCAGGCTTATGTGTCTTGCCATTTCCATACGCGTATCCAGGTTTATATTCCCCAATAATCCTTGGCAGGTGGAGTCCGGATTTCTTGGCGTTCACAGTTTCGATCAATTTGTTGACCTTTGCTTTCAATTTGGCTGTAGTGTCCTTCGTTACCCTTTGGAATTTAGTTTGGTCAGAGAGTATGAGGTTCATTTTCGCCAGATATTTTTCTTTTTTAAGAATGACGTATATTGGTGACTTGTCACCTCTCCTGACAACTATTTCCTTGTTCTCACGAAGGCTCTTAGCTGCCGCTTTGAGCTCGGGGGACAGTATGGTGCTTCTGTAGTTGCCTCGATTCTTTCCTCCTTCCGCAATAAGTTCTGCTCGTAAGGTGTCTTTGGTGGTGACCTTCTTTTGTGTCTCGAGGTCGAATATGTCGTCCAACAGAATCTCCAACTTCACTCTCCCGGACATCTCAATTGGTCTGGACATAACGTGGCAGTTTATACCCAGATTTAGGAGAGTGACTTGCTCCTCATGTGAGGTTGATTCTTGCAAGGTTCAGAAAGCTGTCTCTTGGTCGTGGAATTGCCATAGGTCCTCCATATAACGTTGTTAGTTTCTTGATTATCCTTGTTTCAGTGCTGAGGTGATGTCGGTCTGTGAGGATGTCGAGGTGTTGCTCGATGCGAGTACTGAGACTTTCGTCGATGTTGCTGTTTCTCCATTCGTTTGTAGCATGAAGTAGTTGCGTTTTGTTGTCTTTGATTTCATTTTCTGCCTTGTATATCTGATACAGTAATCTTGTATATCTGAATCAGATCTTGGCGATATTTTATCGTGAAGGCTTGATTCGTTGCTGCTGGGTCGTGCGTTTTAATATTAGTATATTTTGGTAGCAGTCTTTCCTGTAGACATATATCATTAAATATGACCGAAAAAGTAAGATTAATAATTCTAACATGAACTTCTCGATCTTTCTTATGTTTCTTTTCACTGTTGATGGTAATTGAAAAATCAATTCTCCAAAATTCATTTTTATTTCTAGTCTGACGCGACACTTGAACGCGTTTTGTAATAACTTATTACATTTTCAAAGACTTTTAGTTTACATACACACTACTATTACCTGCAAACACTAAATAGAGTTCTTACTTATGATATGATTTAAACAGCTTTCATTTTTCATTTTATACCCGCATTTTGGGTGAGGTGATATGTTACAACAGTTTTGGATGAGGTGAACAAAACTTTCAACACAGGATAGAACACAAAACAATGGGTATTGAAGGTAAGAATGGAAGTAATTGAAGAGGGCCTATTGGCCCATATTTCTTGATGCTTTTATATTGGAGCGGAGTCTTGAAGTGGGTAGAATATAGTTGTGCATTAATTGGCTGTTGATTGCTGGTGTTGACTTCTTGATGTGTAGTGCCTCGCAGATGTCAAGCCGCCTGCTATCGCTGTATCTATCGATGATTTCTGTGTTGTTTGCAAAGATTTCTCTGGTGATGGTTTGGTTGTGGGAAGAGATTATATATTCCCTATTGGAGCCCTGTTGCTTATGCATCGTTAATCGCCTAGAAAGAGATGTTGTTGTCTTGCCTATATACTGAGTTTTTTTAAGGCTTACAGTCCCAAGAAGGCATTTGAAGGCATAGACGACGTTGGTCTCTTTTAAAGCGTTCTGCTTTGTGTCTGGAGAGTTTCTCATGAGTAGGCTGGCAGTTTTTTTGGTTTTATAGTAAATCGTCAGTTGTATCTTCAGGTTTTTTGTCTGTAGAGATAACATTTCTATTAACAATATCATTCAGGACCCATTCCTCCGCTTTATGAGCTGTGGAAAAGAAGTTCCTGTAAAATAGTCTAATAGGGGGTATAGGTGTTGTGTTAGTTGTCTCTTCAGAGGTTGCATGGCGTTTCACTTTCCTTCTTATGATGTCTTCAACGAAACCATTAGAGAAGCCGTTGTTGACTAGGATCTACCTTACCCTACAGAGTTCTTCGTCGACTTGCTTCCATCCTGAGCTGTGACTGAGAGCATGGTCGACATAAACGTTAATAACACTCCACTTGTACCTGTCTGGGCAGTCACTGTTGGCATTTAGGCACATTCCTATGTTTGTTTCCTTAGTGTAGACTGCAGTGTGGAAACCTCCGTTCCTTTCCACGACTGTTACATCTAGAAAGGGCAGCTTCCCCTCCTTCTCCATCTCGTAAGTGAAACGCAACACAGAATTCTGCTCAAATGCCTCCTTCAGCTCCTGCAGATGTCTGACATCAGGTACCTGTGTAAAAATGTCGTCAACATTCCTGCAGTATATGGTTGGTTTTAACTTCATGTCGATTAAGACTTTTTGCTCGATAGTACCCATGTAGAAGTTCGCAAACAGGACACCTAGGGAAGAACCCATGGCGACCCCATCTACTTGCTTATACATGTGCCAATCCGGGCTCAAGATGGGTGCCTCTTTAGTAAAAGCTTGGAGTAGTTTCCTTAGAATTTTTTCTGGTATGTCAAGAGGAGTACAGACCAGATCACGATACACTCTGTCCGCTATCATCCCGATTGTTTCATCCACAGGGACGTTGGTAAACAGTAATTCTACGTCCAACGAGATTCTTATCCCTGTGGCCCGTGTTCCCCGCTGTAAGTCAACAAATTCCTTTGGAGACTTCAGGCTGAAGGCGCAAGGGGCATAAGGAGTCAGCAAGCCGTTGAGTCGTTTCGCCAGTCTGTACGTGGGTGTGGGTATCTGGCTGAAGATTGGCCGAAGTGGGTTTCCAGGCTTATGTGTCTTGCCATTTCCATACGCGTATCCAGGTTTATATTCCCCAATAATCCTTGGCAGGTGGAGTCCGGATTTCTTGGCGTTCACAGTTTCGATCAATTTGTTGACCTTTGCTTTCAATTTGGCTGTAGTGTCCTTCGTTACCCTTTGGAATTTAGTTTGGTCAGAGAGTATGAGGTTCATTTTCGCCAGATATTTTTATTTTTTAAGAATGACGTATATTGGTGACTTGTCACCTCTCCTGACAACTATTTCCTTGTTCTCACGAAGGCTCTTAGCTGCCGCTTTGAGCTCGGGGGACAGTATGGTGCTTCTGTAGTTGCCTCGATTCTTTCCTCCTTCCGCAATAAGTTCTGCTCGTAAGGTGTCTTTGGTGGTGACCTTCTTTTGTGTCTCGAGGTCGAATATGTCGTCCAACAGAATCTCCAACTTCACTCTCCCGGACATCTCAATTGGTCTGGACATAACGTGACAGTTTATACCCAGATTTAGGAGAGTGACTTGGTCCTCAGTGAGGTTGATTCTTGCAAGATTCAGAAAGCTGTCTCTTGGTCGTGGAATTGCCATAGATCCTCCATATAACGTTGTTAGTTTCTTGATTATCCTTGTTTCAGTGCTGAGGTGATGTCGGTCTGTGAGGATGTCGAGGTGTTGCTCGATGCGAGTACGGAGACTTTCGTCGATGTTGATGTTTCTCCATTCGTTTGTAGCATGAAGTAGTTACGTTTTGTTGTCTTTGATTTCATTTTCTGCCTTGTATATCTGATACAGTAATCTTGTATATCTGAATCAGATCTTGGCGATATTTTATCGTGAAGGCTTGATTCCTTGCTGCTGGGTCGTGCGTTTTAATATTAGTATATTTTGGTAGCAGTCTTTCCTTCTAGACATATATCATTAAATATGACCGAAAAAGTAAGATTAATAATTCTAACATGAATTTCTCGATCTTTCTTATGTTTCTTTTCACTGTTGATGGTAATTGAAAAATCAATTCTCCAAAATTCATTTTTATTTCTAGTCTGACGCGACACTTGAACGCGTTTTGAAATAACTTATTACATTTTCAAAGACTTTTAGTTTACATACACACTACTATTACCTGCAAACACTAAATAGAGTTCTTACTTATGCTATGATTTAAACAGCTTTCATTTTTCATTTTATACCCGCATTTTGGGTGAGGTGATATGTTACAACAGTTTTGGATGAGGTGAACAAAACTTTCAACACAGGATAGAACACGAAACAATGGGTATTGAAGGTAAGAATGGAAGTAATTGAAGAGGGCCTATTGGCCCATATTTCTTGATGCTTCTATATTGGAGTGGAGTCTTGAAGTGGGTAGAATATAGTTGTGCATTAATTGGCTGTTGATTGCTGGTGTTGACTTCTTGATGTGTAGTGCCTCGCAGATGTCAAGCCGCCTGCTATCGCTGTATCTATCGATGATTTCTGTGTTGTTTGCAAAGATTTCTCTGGTGATGGTTTGGTTGTGGGAAGAGATTATATGTTCCCTATTGGAGCCCTGTTGCTTATGCATCGTTAATCGCCTAGAAAGAGATGTTGTTGTCTTGCCTATATACTGAGTTTTTTTAGGCTTACAGTCCCAAGAAGGCATTTGAAGGCATAGACGACGTTGGTCTCTTTTAAAGCGTTCTGCTTTGTGTCTGGAGAGTTTCTCATGAGTTGGCTGGCAGTCTTTTTGGTTTTATAGTAAATCGTCAGTTGTATCTTCAGGTTTTTTGTCTGTAGAGATAACATTTCTATTAACAATATCATTCAGGACCCATTCCTCCGCTTTATGAGCTGTGGAAAAGAAGTTCCTGTAAAATAGTCTAATAGGGGGTATAGGTGTTGTGTTAGTTGTCTCTTCAGAGGTTGCATGGCGTTTCACTTTCCTTCTTATGATGTCTTCAACGAAACCATTGGAGAAGCCGTTGTTGACTAGGATCTACCTTACCCTACAGAGTTCTTCGTCGACTTGCTTCCATCCTGAGCTGTGACTGAGAGCATGGTCGACATAAACGTTAATAACACTCCACTTGTACCTGTCTGGGCAGTCACTGTTGGCATTTAGGCACATTCCAATGTTTGTTTCCTTAGTGTAGACTGCAGTGTGGAAACCTCCGTTCCTTTCCACGACTGTTACATCTAGAAAGGGCAGCTTCCCCTCCTTCTCCATCTCGTAAGTGAAACGCAACACAGAATTCTGCTCAAATGCCTCCTTCAGCTCCTGCAGATGTCTGGCATCAGGTACCTGTGTAAAAATGTCGTCAACATTCCTGCAGTATATGGTTGGTTTTAACTTCATGTCGATTAAGACTTTTTGCTCGATAGTACCCATGTAGAAGTTCGCAAACAGGACACCTAGGGGAGAACCCATGGCGACCCCATCTACTTGCTTATACATGTGCCAATCCGGGCTCAAGATGGGTGCCTCTTTAGTAAAAGCTTGGAGTAGTTTCCTTAGAATTTTTTCTGGTATGTCAAGAGGAGTACAGACCAGATCACGATACACTCTGTCCGCTATCATCCCGATTGTTTCATCCACAGGGACGTTGGTAAACAGTAATTCTACGTCCAACGAGATTCTTATCCCTGTGGCCCTGTGTTCCCCGCTGTAAGTCAACAAATTCCTTTGGAGACTTCAGGCTGAAGGCGCAAGGGGCATAAGGAGTCAGCAAGCCGTTGAGTCGTTTCGCCAGTCTGTACGTGGGTGTGGGTATCTGGCTGAAGATTGGCCGAAGTGGGTTTCCAGGCTTATGTGTCTTGCCATTTCCATACGCGTATCCAGGTTTATATTCCCCAATAATCCTTGGCAGGTGGAGTCCGGATTTCTTGGCGTTCACAGTTTCGATCAATTTGTTGACCTTTGCTTTCAATTTGGCTGTAGTGTCCTTCGTTACCCTTTGGAATTTAGTTTGGTCAGAGAGTATGAGGTTCATTTTCGCCAGATATTTTTATTTTTTAAGAATGACGTATATTGGTGACTTGTCACCTCTCCTGACAACTATTTCCTTGTTCTCACGAAGGCTCTTAGCTGCCGCTTTGAGCTCGGGGGACAGTATGGTGCTTCTGTAGTTGCCTCGATTCTTTCCTCCTTCCGCAATAAGTTCTGCTCGTAAGGTGTCTTTGGTGGTGACCTTCTTTTGTGTCTCGAGGTCGAATATGTCGTCCAACAGAATCTCCAACTTCACTCTCCCGGACATCTCAATTGGTCTGGACATAACGTGACAGTTTATACCCAGATTTAGGAGAGTGACTTGGTCCTCAGTGAGGTTGATTCTTGCAAGATTCAGAAAGCTGTCTCTTGGTCGTGGAATTGCCATAGATCCTCCATATAACGTTGTTAGTTTCTTGATTATCCTTGTTTCAGTGCTGAGGTGATGTCGGTCTGTGAGGATGTCGAGGTGTTGCTCGATGCGAGTACGGAGACTTTCGTCGATGTTGATGTTTCTCCATTCGTTTGTAGCATGAAGTAGTTGCGTTTTGTTGTCTTTGATTTTATTTTCTGCCTTGTATATCTGGTACAGTAATCTTGTATATCTGAATCAGATCTTGGCGATATTTTATCGTGAAGGCTTGATTCCTTGCTGCTGGGTCGTGCGTTTTAATATTAGTATATTTTGGTAGCAGTCTTTCCTGTAGACATATATCATTAAATATGACCGAAAAAGTTAGATTAATAATTCTAACATGAATTTCTCGATCTTTCTTATGTTTCTTTTCACTGTTGATGGTAATTGAAAAATCAATTCTCCAAAATTCATTTTTATTTCTAGTCTGACGCGACACTTGAACGCGTTTTGTAATAACTTATTACATTTTCAAAGACTTTTAGTTTACACACACACAACTATTACCTGCAAACACTAAATAGAGTTCTTACTTATGCTATGATTTAAACAGCTTTCATTTTTCATTTTATACCCGCATTTTGGGTGAGGTGATATGTTACAACAGTTTTGGATGAGGTGAACAAAACTTTCAACACAGGATAGAACACGAAACAATGGGTATTGAAGGTAAGAATGGAAGTAATTGCTGAGGGCCTATTGGCCCATATTTCTTGATGCTTCTATATTGGAGCGGAGTCTTGAAGTGGGTAGAATATAGTTGTGCATTAATTGGCTGTTGATTGCTGGTGTTGACTTCTTGATGTGTAGTGCCTCGCAGATGTCAAGCCGCCTGCTATCGCTGTATCTATCGATGATTTCTGTGTTGTTTGCAAAGATTTCTCTGGTGATGGTTTGGTTGTGGGAAGAGATTATATGTTCCTTAATGGAGCCCTGTTGCTTATGCATCGTAAATCGCCTAGAAAGAGATGTTGTTGTCTTGCCTATATACTGAGTTTTTTGAGGCTTACAGTCCCCAAGAAGGCATTTGAAGGCATAGACGACTTTGGGCTCTTTTAAAGCGTTCTGCTTTGTGTCTGGAAAGTTTCTCTTGAGTAGGCTGGCAGTTTTTTTGGTTTTATAGTAAATCGTCAGATGTATCTTCTGATTTTTGTCTGTAGAGATAACGTTTCTATTAACAATATCATTCAGGACCCATTCCTCCGCTTTATGAGCTGTGGAAAAGAAGTTCCTGTAAAATAGTCTAATAGGGGGTATAGGTGTTGTGTTAGTTGTCTCTTCAGAGGTTGCATGGCGTTTCACTTTCCTTCTTATGATGTCTTCAACGAAACCATTGGAGAAGACGTTGTTGACTAGGACCTGCCTTACCCTACAGAGTTCTTCGTCGACTTGCTTCCATCCTGAGCTGTGACTGAGAGCACGGTCGACATAAACGTTAATAACACTCCACTGTACCTGTCTGGGCAGTCACTGTTGACATTTAGGCACATTCCTATGTTTGTTTCCTTAGTGTAGACTGCAGTGTGGAAACCTCCGTTCCTTTCCACGACTGTTACATCTAGAAAGGGCAGCTTCCCCTCCTTCTCCATCTCGTAAGTGAAACGCAACACAGAATTCTGCTCAAATGCCTCCTTCAGGTCCTGCAGATGTCTGACATCAGGTACCTGTGTAAAAATGTCGTCAACATTCCTGCAGTATATGGTTGGTTTTAACTTCATGTCGACTAAGACTTTTTGCTCGATAGTACCCATGTAGAAGTTCGCAAACAGGACACCTAGGGGAGAACCCATGGCGACCCCATCTACTTGCATATACATGTGCATATACTTGAGCCCATCTGGGCTCAAGATGGGTGCCTCTTTAGTACAAGCTTGGAGTAGTTTCCTTAGAATGTTTTCTGGTATGTCAAGAGGAGTACAGACCGGATCACGATACACTCTGTCCGCTATTATCCCGATTGTTTCATCCACAGGGACGTTGGTAAACAGTAATTCTACGTCCAACGAGGCTCTTATCCCTGTGGCCCTTGTTCCCCGCTGTAAGTCAACAAATTCCTTTGGAGACTTCAGGCTGAAGGCGCAAGGGGCATAAGGAGTCAGCAAGCCATTGAGTCGTTTCGCCAGTCTGTACGTGGGTGTGGGTATCTGGCTGAAGATTGGCCGAAGTGGGTTTCCAGGCTTATGTGTCTTGCCATTTCCATACGCGTATCCAGGTTTATATTCCCCAATAATCCTTGGCAGGTGGAGTCCGGATTTCTTGGCGTTCACAGTTTCGATCAATTTGTTGACCTTTGCTTTCAATTTGGCTGTAGTGTCCTTCGTTACCCTTTGGAATTTAGTTTGGTCAGAGAGTATGAGGTTCATTTTCGCCAGATATTTTTCTTTTTTAAGAATGACGTATATTGGTGACTTGTCACCTCTCCTGACAACTATTTCCTTGTTCTCACGAAGGCTCTTAGCTGCCGCTTTGAGCTCGGGGGACAGTATGGTGCTTCTGTAGTTGCCTCGATTCTTTCCTCCTTCCGCAATAAGTTCTGCTCGTAAGGTGTCTTTGGTGGTGACCTTCTTTTGTGTCTCGAGGTCGAATATGTCGTCCAACAGAATCTCCAACTTCACTCTCCCGGACATCTCAATTGGTCTGGACATAACGTGGCAGTTTATACCCAGATTTAGGAGAGTGACTTGCTCCTCAGTGAGGTTGATTCTTGCAAGGTTCAGAAAGCTGTCTCTTGGTCGTGGAATTGCCATAGGTCCTCCATATAACGTTGTTAGTTTCTTGATTATCCTTGTTTCAGTGCTGAGGTGATGTCGGTCTGTGAGGATGTCGAGGTGTTGCTCGATGCGAGTACTGAGACTTTCGTCGATGTTGCTGTTTCTCCATTCGTTTGTAGCATGAAGTAGTTGCGTTTTGTTGTCTTTGATTTCATTTTCTGCCTTGTATATCTGATACAGTAATCTTGTATATCTGAATCAGATCTTGGCGATATTTTATCGTGAAGGCTTGATTCGTTGCTGCTGGGTCGTGCGTTTTAATATTAGTATATTTTGGTAGCAGTCTTTCCTGTAGACATATATCATTAAATATGACCGAAAAAGTAAGATTAATAATTCTAACATGAACTTCTCGATCTTTCTTATGTTTCTTTTCACTGTTGATGGTAATTGAAAAATCAATTCTCCAAAATTCATTTTTATTTCTAGTCTGACGCGACACTTGAACGCGTTTTGTAATAACTTATTACATTTTCAAAGACTTTTAGTTTACATACACACTACTATTACCTGCAAACACTAAATAGAGTTCTTACTTATGATATGATTTAAACAGCTTTCATTTTTCATTTTATACCCGCATTTTGGGTGAGGTGATATGTTACAACAGTTTTGGATGAGGTGAACAAAACTTTCAACACAGGATAGAACACAAAACAATGGGTATTGAAGGTAAGAATGGAAGTAATTGAAGAGGGCCTATTGGCCCATATTTCTTGATGCTTTTATATTGGAGCGGAGTCTTGAAGTGGGTAGAATATAGTTGTGCATTAATTGGCTGTTGATTGCTGGTGTTGACTTCTTGATGTGTAGTGCCTCGCAGATGTCAAGCCGCCTGCTATCGCTGTATCTATCGATGATTTCTGTGTTGTTTGCAAAGATTTCTCTGGTGATGGTTTGGTTGTGGGAAGAGATTATATATTCCCTATTGGAGCCCTGTTGCTTATGCATCGTTAATCGCCTAGAAAGAGATGTTGTTGTCTTGCCTATATACTGAGTTTTTTTAGGCTTACAGTCCCAAGAAGGCATTTGAAGGCATAGACGACGTTGGTCTCTTTTAAAGCGTTCTGCTTTGTGTCTGGAGAGTTTCTCATGAGTAGGCTGGCAGTTTTTTTGGTTTTATAGTAAATCGTCAGTTGTATCTTCAGGTTTTTTGTCTGTAGAGATAACATTTCTATTAACAATATCATTCAGGACCCATTCCTCCGCTTTATGAGCTCTGGAAAAGAAGTTCCTGTAAAATAGTCTAATAGGGGGTATAGGTGTTGTGTTAGTTGTCTCTTCAGAGGTTGCATGGCGTTTCACTTTCCTTCTTATGATGTCTTCAACGAAACCATTAGAGAAGCCGTTGTTGACTAGGATCTACCTTACCCTACAGAGTTCTTCGTCGACTTGCTTCCATCCTGAGCTGTGACTGAGAGCATGGTCGACATAAACGTTAATAACACTCCACTTGTACCTGTCTGGGCAGTCACTGTTGGCATTTAGGCACATTCCTATGTTTGTTCCTTAGTGTAGACTGCAGTGTGGAAACCTCCGTTCCTTTCCACGACTGTTACATCTAGAAAGGGCAGCTTCCCCTCCTTCTCCATCTCGTAAGTGAAACGCAACACAGAATTCTGCTCAAATGCCTCCTTCAGCTCCTGCAGATGTCTGACATCAGGTACCTGTGTAAAAATGTCGTCAACATTCCTGCAGTATATGGTTGGTTTTAACTTCATGTCGATTAAGACTTTTTGCTCGATAGTACCCATGTAGAAGTTCGCAAACAGGACACCTAGGGAAGAACCCATGGCGACCCCATCTACTTGCTTATACATGTGCCAATCCGGGCTCAAGATGGGTGCCTCTTTAGTAAAAGCTTGGAGTAGTTTCCTTAGAATTTTTTCTGGTATGTCAAGAGGAGTACAGACCAGATCACGATACACTCTGTCCGCTATCATCCCGATTGTTTCATCCACAGGGACGTTGGTAAACAGTAATTCTACGTCCAACGAGATTCTTATCCCTGTGGCCCGTGTTCCCCGCTGTAAGTCAACAAATTCCTTTGGAGACTTCAGGCTGAAGGCGCAAGGGGCATAAGGAGTCAGCAAGCCGTTGAGTCGTTTCGCCAGTCTGTACGTGGGTGTGGGTATCTGGCTGAAGATTGGCCGAAGTGGGTTTCCAGGCTTATGTGTCTTGCCATTTCCATACGCGTATCCAGGTTTATATTCCCCAATAATCCTTGGCAGGTGGAGTCCGGATTTCTTGGCGTTCACAGTTTCGATCAATTTGTTGACCTTTGCTTTCAATTTGGCTGTAGTGTCCTTCGTTACCCTTTGGAATTTAGTTTGGTCAGAGAGTATGAGGTTCATTTTCGCCAGATATTTTTCTTTTTTAAGAATGACGTATATTGGTGACTTGTCACCTCTCCTGACAACTATTTCCTTGTTCTCACGAAGGCTCTTAGCTGCCGCTTTGAGCTCGGGGGACAGTATGGTGCTTCTGTAGTTGCCTCGATTCTTTCCTCCTTCCGCAATAAGTTCTGCTCGTAAGGTGTCTTTGGTGGTGACCTTCTTTTGTGTCTCGAGGTCGAATATGTCGTCCAACAGAATCTCCAACTTCACTCTCCCGGACATCTCAATTGGTCTGGACATAACGTGACAGTTTATACCCAGATTTAGGAGAGTGACTTGGTCCTCAGTGAGGTTGATTCTTGCAAGATTCAGAAAGCTGTCTCTTGGTCGTGGAATTGCCATAGATCCTCCATATAACGTTGTTAGTTTCTTGATTATCCTTGTTTCAGTGCTGAGGTGATGTCGGTCTGTGAGGATGTCGAGGTGTTGCTCGATGGGAGTACGGAGACTTTCGTCGATGTTGATGTTTCTCCATTCGTTTGTAGCATGAAGTAGTTACGTTTTGTTGTCTTTGATTTCATTTTCTGCCTTGTATATCTGATACAGTAATCTTGTATATCTGAATCAGATCTTGGCGATATTTTATCGTGAAGGCTTGATTCCTTGCTGCTGGGTCGTGCGTTTTAATATTAGTATATTTTGGTAGCAGTCTTTCCTTCTAGACATATATCATTAAATATGACCGAAAAAGTAAGATTAATAATTCTAACATGAATTTCTCGATCTTTCTTATGTTTCTTTTCACTGTTGATGGTAATTGAAAAATCAATTCTCCAAAATTCATTTTTATTTCTAGTCTGACGCGACACTTGAACGCGTTTTGAAATAACTTATTACATTTTCAAAGACTTTTAGTTTACATACACACTACTATTACCTGCAAACACTAAATAGAGTTCTTACTTATGCTATGATTTAAACAGCTTTCATTTTTCATTTTATACCCGCATTTTGGGTGAGGTGATATGTTACAACAGTTTTGGATGAGGTGAACAAAACTTTCAACACAGGATAGAACACGAAACAATGGGTATTGAAGGTAAGAATGGAAGTAATTGAAGAGGGCCTATTGGCCCATATTTCTTGATGCTTCTATATTGGAGCGGAGTCTTGAAGTGGGTAGAATATAGTTGTGCATTAATTGGCTGTTGATTGCTGGTGTTGACTTCTTGATGTGTAGTGCCTCGCAGATGTCAAGCCGCCTGCTATCGCTGTATCTATCGATGATTTCTGTGTTGTTTGCAAAGATTTCTCTGGTGATGGTTTGGTTGTGGGAAGAGATTATATGTTCCCTATTGGAGCCCTGTTGCTTATGCATCGTTAATCGCCTAGAAAGAGATGTTGTTGTCTTGCCTATATACTGAGTTTTTTTAGGCTTACAGTCCCAAGAAGGCATTTGAAGGCATAGACGACGTTGGTCTCTTTTAAAGCGTTCTGCTTTGTGTCTGGAGAGTTTCTCATGAGTTGGCTGGCAGTCTTTTTGGTTTTATAGTAAATCGTCAGTTGTATCTTCAGGTTTTTTGTCTGTAGAGATAACATTTCTATTAACAATATCATTCAGGACCCATTCCTCCGCTTTATGAGCTCTGGAAAAGAAGTTCCTGTAAAATAGTCTAATAGGGGGTATAGGTGTTGTGTTAGTTGTCTCTTCAGAGGTTGCATGGCGTTTCACTTTCCTTCTTATGATGTCTTCAACGAAACCATTGGAGAAGCCGTTGTTGACTAGGATCTACCTTACCCTACAGAGTTCTTCGTCGACTTGCTTCCATCCTGAGCTGTGACTGAGAGCATGGTCGACATAAACGTTAATAACACTCCACTTGTACCTGTCTGGGCAGTCACTGTTGGCATTTAGGCACATTCCTATGTTTGTTTCCTTAGTGTAGACTGCAGTGTGGAAACCTCCGTTCCTTTCCACGACTGTTACATCTAGAAAGGGCAGCTTCCCCTCCTTCTCCATCTCGTAAGTGAAACGCAACACAGAATTCTGCTCAAATACCTCCTTCAGCTCCTGCAGATGTCTGGCATCAGGTACCTGTGTAAAAATGTCGTCAACATTCCTGCAGTATATGGTTGGTTTTAACTTCATGTCGATTAAGACTTTTTGCTCGATAGTACCCATGTAGAAGTTCGCAAACAGGACACCTAGGGGAGAACCCATGGCGACCCCATCTACTTGCTTATACATGTGCCAATCCGGGCTCAAGATGGGTGCCTCTTTAGTAAAAGCTTGGAGTAGTTTCCTTAGAATTTTTTCTGGTATGTCAAGAGGAGTACAGACCAGATCACGATACACTCTGTCCGCTATCATCCCGATTGTTTCATCCACAGGGACGTTGGTAAACAGTAATTCTACGTCCAACGAGATTCTTATCCCTGTGGCCTGTGTTCCCCGCTGTAAGTCAACAAATTCCTTTGGAGACTTCAGGCTGAAGGCGCAAGGGGCATAAGGAGTCAGCAAGCCGTTGAGTCGTTTCGCCAGTCTGTACGTGGGTGTGGGTATCTGGCTGAAGATTGGCCGAAGTGGGTTTCCAGGCTTATGTGTCTTGCCATTTCCATACGCGTATCCAGGTTTATATTCCCCAATAATCCTTGGCAGGTGGAGTCCGGATTTCTTGGCGTTCACAGTTTCGATCAATTTGTTGACCTTTGCTTTCAATTTGGCTGTAGTGTCCTTCGTTACCCTTTGGAATTTAGTTTGGTCAGAGAGTATGAGGTTCATTTTCGCCAGATATTTTTATTTTTTAAGAATGACGTATATTGGTGACTTGTCACCTCTCCTGACAACTATTTCCTTGTTCTCACGAAGGCTCTTAGCTGCCGCTTTGAGCTCGGGGGACAGTATGGTGCTTCTGTAGTTGCCTCGATTCTTTCCTCCTTCCGCAATAAGTTCTGCTCGTAAGGTGTCTTTGGTGGTGACCTTCTTTTGTGTCTCGAGGTCGAATATGTCGTCCAACAGAATCTCCAACTTCACTCTCCCGGACATCTCAATTGGTCTGGACATAACGTGACAGTTTATACCCAGATTTAGGAGAGTGACTTGGTCCTCAGTGAGGTTGATTCTTGCAAGATTCAGAAAGCTGTCTCTTGGTCGTGGAATTGCCATAGATCCTCCATATAACGTTGTTAGTTTCTTGATTATCCTTGTTTCAGTGCTGAGGTGATGTCGGTCTGTGAGGATGTCGAGGTGTTGCTCGATGCGAGTACGGAGACTTTCGTCGATGTTGATGTTTCTCCATTCGTTTGTAGCATGAAGTAGTTGCGTTTTGTTGTCTTTGATTTTATTTTCTGCCTTGTATATCTGGTACAGTAATCTTGTATATCTGAATCAGATCTTGGCGATATTTTATCGTGAAGGCTTGATTCCTTGCTGCTGGGTCGTGCGTTTTAATATTAGTATATTTTGGTAGCAGTCTTTCCTGTAGACATATATCATTAAATATGACCGAAAAAGTTAGATTAATAATTCTAACATGAATTTCTCGATCTTTCTTATGTTTCTTTTCACTGTTGATGGTAATTGAAAAATCAATTCTCCAAAATTCATTTTTATTTCTAGTCTGACGCGACACTTGAACGCGTTTTGTAATAACTTATTACATTTTCAAAGACTTTTAGTTTACACACACACAACTATTACCTGCAAACACTAAATAGAGTTCTTACTTATGCTATGATTTAAACAGCTTTCATTTTTCATTTTATACCCGCATTTTGGGTGAGGTGATATGTTACAACAGTTTTGGATGAGGTGAACAAAACTTTCAACACAGGATAGAACACGAAACAATGGGTATTGAAGGTAAGAATGGAAGTAATTGCTGAGGGCCTATTGGCCCATATTTCTTGATGCTTCTATATTGGAGCGGAGTCTTGAAGTGGGTAGAATATAGTTGTGCATTAATTGGCTGTTGATTGCTGGTGTTGACTTCTTGATGTGTAGTGCCTCGCAGATGTCAAGCCGCCTGCTATCGCTGTATCTATCGATGATTTCTGTGTTGTTTGCAAAGATTTCTCTGGTGATGGTTTGGTTGTGGGAAGAGATTATATGTTCCTTAATGGAGCCCTGTTGCTTATGCATCGTAAATCGCCTAGAAAGAGATGTTGTTGTCTTGCCTATATACTGAGTTTTTTGAGGCTTACAGTCCCCAAGAAGGCATTTGAAGGCATAGACGACTTTGGGCTCTTTTAAAGCGTTCTGCTTTGTGTCTGGAAAGTTTCTCTTGAGTAGGCTGGCAGTTTTTTTGGTTTTATAGTAAATCGTCAGATGTATCTTCTGATTTTTGTCTGTAGAGATAACGTTTCTATTAACAATATCATTCAGGACCCATTCCTCCGCTTTATGAGCTGTGGAAAAGAAGTTCCTGTAAAATAGTCTAATAGGGGGTATAGGTGTTGTGTTAGTTGTCTCTTCAGAGGTTGCATGGCGTTTCACTTTCCTTCTTATGATGTCTTCAACGAAACCATTGGAGAAGACGTTGTTGACTAGGACCTGCCTTACCCTACAGAGTTCTTCGTCGACTTGCTTCCATCCTGAGCTGTGACTGAGAGCACGGTCGACATAAACGTTAATAACACTCCACTTGTACCTGTCTGGGCAGTCACTGTTGACATTTAGGCACATTCCTATGTTTGTTTCCTTAGTGTAGACTGCAGTGTGGAAACCTCCGTTCCTTTCCACGACTGTTACATCTAGAAAGGGCAGCTTCCCCTCCTTCTCCATCTCGTAAGTGAAACGCAACACAGAATTCTGCTCAAATGCCTCCTTCAGGTCCTGCAGATGTCTGACATCAGGTACCTGTGTAAAAATGTCGTCAACATTCCTGCAGTATATGGTTGGTTTTAACTTCATGTCGACTAAGACTTTTTGCTCGATAGTACCCATGTAGAAGTTCGCAAACAGGACACCTAGGGGAGAACCCATGGCGACCCCATCTACTTGCATATACATGTGCATATACTTGAGCCCATCTGGGCTCAAGATGGGTGCCTCTTTAGTACAAGCTTGGAGTAGTTTCCTTAGAATGTTTTCTGGTATGTCAAGAGGAGTACAGACCGGATCACGATACACTCTGTCCGCTATTATCCCGATTGTTTCATCCACAGGGACGTTGGTAAACAGTAATTCTACGTCCAACGAGGCTCTTATCCCTGTGGCCCTTGTTCCCCGCTGTAAGTCAACAAATTCCTTTGGAGACTTCAGGCTGAAGGCGCAAGGGGCATAAGGAGTCAGCAAGCCATTGAGTCGTTTCGCCAGTCTGTACGTGGGTGTGGGTATCTGGCTGAAGATTGGCCGAAGTGGGTTTCCAGGCTTATGTGTCTTGCCATTTCCATACGCGTATCCAGGTTTATATTCCCCAATAATCCTTGGCAGGTGGAGTCCGGATTTCTTGGCGTTCACAGTTTCGATCAATTTGTTGACCTTTGCTTTCAATTTGGCTGTAGTGTCCTTCGTTACCCTTTGGAATTTAGTTTGGTCAGAGAGTATGAGGTTCATTTTCGCCAGATATTTTTCTTTTTTAAGAATGACGTATATTGGTGACTTGTCACCTCTCCTGACAACTATTTCCTTGTTCTCACGAAGGCTCTTAGCTGCCGCTTTGAGCTCGGGGGACAGTATGGTGCTTCTGTAGTTGCCTCGATTCTTTCCTCCTTCCGCAATAAGTTCTGCTCGTAAGGTGTCTTTGGTGGTGACCTTCTTTTGTGTCTCGAGGTCGAATATGTCGTCCAACAGAATCTCCAACTTCACTCTCCCGGACATCTCAATTGGTCTGGACATAACGTGGCAGTTTATACCCAGATTTAGGAGAGTGACTTGCTCCTCAGTGAGGTTGATTCTTGCAAGGTTCAGAAAGCTGTCTCTTGGTCGTGGAATTGCCATAGGTCCTCCATATAACGTTGTTAGTTTCTTGATTATCCTTGTTTCAGTGCTGAGGTGATGTCGGTCTGTGAGGATGTCGAGGTGTTGCTCGATGCGAGTACTGAGACTTTCGTCGATGTTGCTGTTTCTCCATTCGTTTGTAGCATGAAGTAGTTGCGTTTTGTTGTCTTTGATTTCATTTTCTGCCTTGTATATCTGATACAGTAATCTTGTATATCTGAATCAGATCTTGGCGATATTTTATCGTGAAGGCTTGATTCGTTGCTGCTGGGTCGTGCGTTTTAATATTAGTATATTTTGGTAGCAGTCTTTCCTGTAGACATATATCATTAAATATGACCGAAAAAGTAAGATTAATAATTCTAACATGAACTTCTCGATCTTTCTTATGTTTCTTTTCACTGTTGATGGTAATTGAAAAATCAATTCTCCAAAATTCATTTTTATTTCTAGTCTGACGCGACACTTGAACGCGTTTTGTAATAACTTATTACATTTTCAAAGACTTTTAGTTTACATGCACACAACTACTTACCTGCAAACACTAAATAGAGTTCTTACTTATGCTATGATTTAAACAGCTTTCATTTTTCATTTTATACCCGCATTTTGGGTGAGGTGATATGTTACAACAGTTTTGGATGAGGTCAACAAAACTTTCAACACAGGATAGAACACAAAACAATGGGTATTGAAGGTAAGAATGGAAGTAATTGCAGAGGGCCTATTGGCCCATATTTCTTGATGCTTTCTATATTGGAAGCGGAGTCTTGAAGTGGGTAGAAATATAGTTGTGCATTAATTGGCTGTTGATTGCTGGTGTTGACTTCTTGATGTGTAGTGCCTCGCAGATGTCAAGCCGCCTGCTATCGCTGTATCTATCGATGATTTCTGTGTTGTTTGCAAAGATTTCTCGTGGTGATGGTTTGGTTGTGGGAAGAGATTATATGTTCCTTATTGGAGCCCTGTTGCTTATGCATCGTTAATCGCCTAGAAAGAGATGTTGTTGTCTCGCCTATATACTGAGTTTTTTTGAGGCTTACAGTCCCAAGAAGGCATTTGAAGGCATAGACGACGTTGGTCTCTTTTAAAGCGTTCTGCTTTGTGTCTGGAGAGTTTCTCATGAGTAGGCTGGCAGTTTTTTTTGGTTTTATAGTAAATCGTCAGTTGTATCTTAGGTTTTTTGTCTGTAGAGATAACAATTTCTATTAACAATATCATTCAGGACCCATTCCTCCACTTTATGAGCTGTGGAAAAGAAGTTCCTGTAAAATAGTCTAATACGGGGTATAGGTGTTGTGTTAGTTGTCTCTTCAGAGGTTGCATGGCGTTCACTTTCCTTCTTATGATGTCTTCAACGAATCCATTGGAGAAAGCCGTTGTTGACTAGGATCTACCTTACCTTACAGAGTTCTTCGTCGACTTGCTTCCATCCTGAGCTGTGACTGAGAGCACGGTCGACATAAACGTTAATAACACTCCACTTGTACCTGTCTGGGCAGTCACTGTTGGCATTTAGGCACATTCCTATGTTTGTTTCCTTAGTGTAGACTGCAGTGTGGAAACTTCCGTTCCTTTCCATGACTGTTATATCTAGAAAGGGCAGCTTCCCCTCCTTCTCCATCTCGTAAGTGAAACGCAACACAGAATTCTGCTCAAATGCCTCCTTCAGCTCCTGCAGATGTCTGACATCAGGTACCTGTGTAAAAATGTCGTCAACATTCCTGCAGTATATGGTTGGTTTTAACTTCATGTCGACTAAGACTTTTTGCTCGATAGTACCCATGTAGAAGTTCACAAACAGGACACCTAGGGGAGAACCCATGGCAACCCCATCTACTTGCTTATACATGTGCCAATCTGGGCTCAAGATGGGTGCCTCTTTAGTACAAGCTTGGAGTAGTTTCCTTAGAATGTTTTCTGGTATGTCAAGAGGAGTACAGCCGGATCACGATACACTCTGTCCGCTATCATCCCGATTGTTTCATCCACAGGGACGTTGGTAAACAGTAATTCTACGACCAACGAGGCACTTATCCCTGTGGCCCGTGTTCCCCGCTGTAAGTCAACAAATTCCTTTGGAGACTTCAGGCTGAAGGCGCAAGGGGCATAAGGAGTCAGCAAGCCGTTGAGTCGTTTCGCCAGTCTGTACGTGGGTGTGGGTATCTGGCTGAAGATTGGCCGAAGTGGGTTTCCAGGCTTATGTGTCTTGACATTTCCATTTGCGTATCCAGGTTTATATTCCTCAATAATCTTTGGCAGGTGGAGTCCGGATTTCTTGGCGTTCACAGTTTCGATCAATTTGTTGACCTTTGCTTTCAATTCGGCTGTAGTGTCCTTCGTTACCCTTTGGAATTTAGTTTGGTCAGAGAGTATGAGGTTCATTTTCGCCAGATATTCGTCTTTTTTAAGAATGACGTATATTGGCGACTTGTCACCTCGCCTGACAACTATTTCCTTGTTCTCACGAAGGCTCTTAGCTGCCGCTTTGAGCTCGGGGGACAGTATGGTGCTTCTGTAGTTGCCTCGATTCTTTCCTCCTTCCGCAATAAGTTCTGCTTGTAAGGTGTCTTTGGTGGTGACCTTCTTTTGTGTCTCGAGGTCGAATATGTCGTCCAACAGAACCTCCAACTTCACTTCCGGATATCTCACTTGGTCTGGACATAACGTGACAGTTTATACCCATTTAGGAGAGTGACTTGGTCCTCAGTGAGGTTGATTCTTGCAAGGTTCAGGAAGCGTCTCTTGGTCGTGGAATTGCCATAGGTATTCCATATAACGTTGTTAGTTTCTTGATTATCCTTGTTTCAGTGCTGATGTGATGTCGGTCTGTGAAGATGTCGAGGTGTTGCTCGATGCGAGTACGGAGACTTTCGTCGATGTTGCTGTTTCTCCATTCGTTTGTAGCATGAAGTAGTTGCGTTTTGTTGTCTTTGATTTCATTTTCTGCCTTGTATATCTGATTACGATTCAGATCTTGGCGATATTTTATCGTGAAGCTTGATTCCTTGCTGCTGGGTCGTGCGTTTTAATATTAGTATATATTTTGGTAGCAGTCTTTCCTGTAGACATATATCATTAAATATGACCGAAAAAGTAAGATTAATAATTCTAACATGAATTTCTCGATCTTTCTTATGTTTCTTTTCACTGTTGATGGTAATTGAAAAATCAATTCTCCAAAATTCATTTTTATTTCTAGTCTGACGCGACACTTGAACACGTTTTGTAATAACTTATTCATTTTCAAAGACTTTTAGTTTACACACACAACTATTACCTGCAAACACTAAATAGAGTTCTTACTTATGCTATGATTTAAACAGCTTTCATTTTTCATTTTATACCCGCATTTTGGGTGAGGTGATATGTTACAACAGTTTTGGATGAGGTCAACAAAACTTTCAACACAGGATAGAACACGAAACAATGGGTATTGAAGGTAAGAATGGAAGTAATTGCAGAGGGCCTATTGGCCCATATTTCTTGATGCTTCTATATTGGAACGGAGTCTTGAAGTGGGTAGAATATAGTTGTGCATTAATTGGCTGTTGATTGCTGGTGTTGACTTCTTGATGTGTAGTGCCTCGCAGATGTCAAGCCGCCTGCTATCGCTGTATCTATCGATGATTTCTGTGTTGTTTGCAAAGATTTCTGGTGATGGTTTGGTTGTGGGAAGAGATTATATGTTCCTTATTGGAGCCCTGTTGCTTATGCATCGTTAATCGCCTAGAAAGAGATGTTGTTGTCTCGCCTATATACTGAGTTTTTTGAGGCTTACAGTCCCAAGAAGGCATTTGAAGGCATAGACGACGTTGGTCTCTTTTAAAGCGTTCTGCTTTGTGTCTGGAGAGTTTCTCATGAGGGCTGGCAGTTTTTTTTGGTTTTATAGTAAATCGTCAGTTGTATCTTAGGTTTTTTGTCTGTAGAGATAACATTTCTATTAACAATATCATTCAGGACCCATTCCTCCACTTTATGAGCTGTGGAAAAGAAGTTCCTGTAAAATAGTCTAATAGGGGGTATAGGTGTTGTGTTAGTTGTCTCTTCAGAGGTTGCATGGCGTTTCACTTTCCTTCTTATGATGTCTTCAACGAATCCATTGGAGAAGCCGTTGTTGACTAGGATCTACCTTACCTTACAGAGTTCTTCGTCGATTGCTTCCATCCTGAGCTGTGACTGAGAGCACGGTCGACATAAACGTTAATAACACTCCACTTGTACCTGTCTGGGCAGTCACTGTTGGCATTTAGGCACATTCCTATGTTTGTTTCCTTAGTGTAGACTGCAGTGTGGAAACTCCGTTCCTTTCCATGACTGTTATATCTAGAAAGGGCAGCTTCCCCTCCTTCTCCATCTCGTAAGTGAAACGCAACACAGAATTCTGCTCAAATGCCTCCTTCAGCTCCTGCAGATGTCTGACATCAGGTACCTGTGTAAAAATGTCGTCAACATTCCTGCAGTATATGGTTGGTTTTAACTTCATGTCGACTAAGACTTTTTGCTCGATAGTACCCATGTAGAAGTTCGCAAACAGGACACCTAGGGGAGAACCCATGGCACCCCATCTACTTGCTTATACATGTGCCAATCCGGGCTCAAGATGGGTGCCTCTTTAGTACAAGCTTGGAGTAGTTTCCTTAGAATGTTTTCTGGTATGTCAAGAGGAGTACAGGCCGGATCACGATACACTCTGTCCGCTATCATCCCGATTGTTTCATCCACAGGGACGTTGGTAAACAGTAATTCTACGACCAACGAGGCACTTATCCCTGTGGCCCGTGTTCCCCGCTGTAAGTCAACAAATTCCTTTGGAGACTTCAGGCTGAAGGCGCAAGGGGCATAAGGAGTCAGCAAGCCGTTGAGTCGTTTCGCCAGTCTGTACGTGGGTGTGGGTATCTGGCTGAAGATTGGCCGAAGTGGGTTTCCAGGCTTATGTGTCTTGACATTTCCATTTGCGTATCCAGGTTTATATTCCTCAATAATCTTTGGCAGGTGGAGTCCGGATTTCTTGGCGTTCACAGTTTCGATCAATTTGTTGACCTTTGCTTTCAATTCGGCTGTAGTGTCCTTCGTTACCCTTTGGAATTTAGTTTGGTCAGAGAGTATGAGGTTCATTTTCGCCAGATATTCGTCTTTTTAAGAATGACGTATATTGGCGACTTGTCACCTCGCCTGACAACTATTTCCTTGTTCTCACGAAGGCTCTTAGCTGCCGCTTTGAGCTCGGGGGACAGTATGGTGCTTCTGTAGTTGCCTCGATTCTTTCCTCCTTCCGCAATAAGTTCTGCTTGTAAGGTGTCTTTGGTGGTGACCTTCTTTTGTGTCTCGAGGTCGAATATGTCGTCCAACAGAACCTCCAACAACACTTTCCGGGATATCTCACTTGGTCTGGACATAACGTGACAGTTTATACCCAGATTTAGGAGAGTGACTTGGTCCTCAGTGAGGTTGATTCTTGCAAGGTTCAGGAAGCCGTCTCTTGGTCGTGGAATTGCCATAGGTATTCCATATAACGTTGTTAGTTTCTTGATTATCCTTGTTTCAGTGCTGAGGTGATGTCGGTCTGTGAAGATGTCGAGGTGTTGCTCGATGCGAGTACGGAGACTTTCGTCGATGTTGCTGTTTCTCCATTCGTTTGTAGCATGAAGTAGTTGCGTTTTGTTGTCTTTGATTTCATTTTCTGCCTTGTATATCTGATTACGATTCAGATCTTGGCGATATTTTATCGTGAAGGCTTGATTCCTTGCTGCTGGGTCGTGCGTTTTAATATTAGTATATTTTGGTAGCAGTCTTTCCTGTAGACATATATCATTAAATATGACCGAAAAAGTAAGATTAATAATTCTAACACGAATTTTCTCGATCTTTCTTATGTTTCTTTTCACTGTTGATGGTAATTGAAAAATCAATTCGACAAAATTCATTTTTATTTCTAATCTGACGCGACACTTGAACGCGTTTCGTAATAACTTATTACATTTTCAAAGACTTTTAGTTTACACACACACAACTATTACCTACAAACACTAAACATCGATGATTTCTGTGTTGTTTACTAGGATTTGTCTGGCGATGGTTTGGTTGTGGGAAGAGATTATATGTTCCTTAATGGAGCCCTGTTGCTTATGCAACAGGGCTCTGTGCTACTTATGTTGCATAAACAACAGGGCTCTATTAAGGAACATATAATCTCTTCCCACAACCAAACCATCGCCAGAGAAATCCTAGTAAACAACACAGAAATCATCGATAGATACAGCGATAGCAGGCGGCTTGACGTTTGCGAGGCACTACACATCAAGAAGTCAACACCAGCAATCAACAGCCAATTAATGCAAACTATATTCTACCCACCTCAAGACTCCGCTCCAATATAGAAGCATCAAGAAATATGGACCAATAGGCTTTCTACAAACACTTCTATTCAATACCCATTGTTTCGTGTTCTGTCTTGTGTTGATGAAATTAATACCCTATTAATACCACCTCTTGTTCTGTCTTGTGTTGATGAAATTAATACCCTATTAATGCCACCTCACCCCATCCACCTCACTCAAATGTAGATATAAAATCGGAGATGCGTAAGTTCTATTCAGTTGTGTATTTGTAAACTAAAGTCTTTGAAAATGTAATAAGTTTTACGAAACGCGCTCGTGTCGCGTCAGACTAGAAATAAAAATGAATTTTGGAGAATTGATTTTTGATTTACCTCCAACAGTGAAAAGAAATGTACGAAATATTGAGAAAATTCGTGTTAGAATTATTAATCTTACTTTTTCGGTCATATTTAATAATATATGTCTACAGGAAAGACTGCTACCAAAATATACTAATATATATATATATATATATATATATATATATATATATATATATATATATATATATATATATATATATATATATATATATGTATATACATATATATATATATATATATATATATATATATGTATATACATATATATATATATATATATATATATTATATATATATATATACATATATATATATATATATATATATATATATATATATATATATATATATATATTATATATATATATATATATATATTGTGACAATAATCTCTTTCAAGAGAGATTGAGCCTGCTCTTCTCTTCTTCTTCTTGTTGATAGTAGGTGCAGTTTGCATGAAGGGTTTGTCCTCCCGATGACTGCACCAGTACTGATGTTGTTGGACGCGTTTATGTTGAAGATGATCGGAGCTACCAAGGTGCTTGTTGCTTTGTGCTGTAGATAGAGGAACGGTGATTAAAACAGAGGCGTGTTAGAGGGAGACTTGCCGCACCGTAGGGCGGTGTGTTGTATTTATGGCGTCAGCTGATCCTTGGTGTTGCGACGAGGTAGTTGTTTTCTGTGTTTAGCTGTTGGTGGCGCCAGGTATAAATGTGGCGCGGGTCAGATGTGGCCCAATTTGTTGGTCGATTGGAGATATTTAGCCAGTGCTTTGACTATTTGGTATTTTTCTTGTGGCGAGTGGTCACCGCCTCCTAATATATGCTCGATGGTGAAGGGTATTTTAAGTGCGATAAAGACTTGTTTGAAATTTACTCTGGCACTATAATGTCGGAAGCAGACAGGAGATAGTGTTCGACTGTTTCAGTCGACTCCCTCCACGCCGGCTCGTCATCAACCAGCGAACTACCCATCCCAGCCTGCCTGCTCCTAATTGGTGACTCGCCGTCTGCACACCTGTACACTGCACCTCAGCGCCCTCTACCTGAGTTGATGTCTGGGCTTGGTCCAGCCATTGAAGTCAGAATATCCTTGTGCTCTCAAGCAGTGAACAACTAACTGATATTGCTGTATCTCGCAGCTAGCACCATATTCTCAGCACCTGATTATTTTTCACCTTTAACGTTATATTATGTAGAGTAACTTCATCCCTATTATCATATATGTTATATTGTTTTTGACTTGTTCTTTTGCACTGTACATTGCCAAGGGATTGTCTTTGTTTATAATTTGTTTTCTAGATTAATTAAAGTTTCATTGTTCATATTTTGTGTTTTGCGTGTCTTCCCTTACTTTACCACAGATAGACAGACAAACAGGCAAGCAGTCTATCTTTTTTTTTGTAAGTGTGACTAGGCATTGACACCAGCCATTGGAGGACTGCCGAACATCTACACTCCAACACTTTCCCGTCACATTTAATGGGGGCCTGTCCATGGAGCTTCACTCAGGTACTAGTACCAGAACGTCAATTTGTGGTAAGCGTACTTGGCTTTGATACAGTTGCTTTTCAATATTTTCATTACTTTTAATATTATATGGTGCTGTGTGTATTGTGCATTCCGAGAGTAGCATATAGTGAGTGTTGGATAACTTTGGATTACGTGGTGACTGTGGCCGCAGTCATTCTCTTAATTGGTCATCCCTCCCTCCGTGTTATTACTCGTGTTTTCCACCTTTTGTCCCTAGGATATTTCTCAATCTCAGATCATCATTTTGGGTACCCTGGTACTTTGGTTTGTCTTCGGGTCAAAGCACCCTATCTTCTGCAATCCGACCGAAGGAGGATAAAGAGGGCCATAGTTCCTCTAGCACGGACTACGTTGCTGAGTTGGGACCTCAGCAGCAGTTCTCGTCACCAGTTGACACTCGCACCCCTACACGTCGGTCAGAGATGATGATATTTACTTAGGTAGGGAATTAGCTTTCTTTTTTCAGAGCACAAAGTTCGCTAATTCTGTAAGTATCATATTTCATTTAGTGGGAAAACCTTGCTTCTGTCCTATAAGACTGCAAGGTATGCCTACATTCTTGGACTACCTTATTCACTTTTGGAACAATTAAATGTTTCATTTGTTTTAGAAACTCAGTTTCATTTATTTAGTAGGATTTTCTTGCCCTTTTCTCTTACATTGAGTACCGGGTACAAGATTTCCTGCGCTTTTGATTGACTAATCATTTACCATTCTAAAATTAACATTAATTGTTAAATATTAAATTCCACAGGATAGTTACCAGTTGCCACGTTATCCTGTTACTGACACTTACCATATCACAAGTATTCGTTGTACATTTATTTGCTATTTTTCACCATGTTTCGTCTCCCAGCTTTTCGTAACGATCCAGCAGGTGAAATAGGAACCTTAAGTCGTGCCAAGAGGACCGAATTATAAACTCTTGCACACGAGTATCAACTAGATGTTCCCCATGGAGCCAACAAAAATGAATTGCATAACTTAATAATGGATCACCTCTTAGATGAAGGGAGATTGACTCTGAAACTCACGAAACTTATTCTATTGCAGATAAACAGATCTGGCAACTATAAAACTCAAGCTCGAACTTGCAAAACTCAGCGGGAGCAACAGCAAGAAGCTATCCACATGAGAGAAAGAGAGGCTGCATGGCGAAAGAAGCTCTACAAATGAGGAAAGAAGAAGCTGCAATCAGGAAAGAAGAACAAGAACGAGAGGCGGCCCTAAAGGAACGTGAGATGGCCCTATTCAGAGAGCGTGAGCGAGTACAGCTTGAAGCAAAACAACGTCACCTGGAGATACAACGCGAGCATGACAAACAGCAAGCGGAGATGGCTATAGAATGTCGTCAACGAGAACTCAGTTGGAAACTACACACCACACTCAGTGCCAACAAGCTACCGCTAGTCTTCCAGTAAGTTTCAATGTCTCCCATGCAAGTAAGTTAATGCCACCATTCGTTGAGACAGAGATTGATGTCTTTTTACCACTTTTGAGACCCTAGCTAATAAACTTAGCTGGCCTGCAGATCAATGGTATACCCTTCTCAGAGTGCATCTCACAGGTAGAGCTGCAGTTACTCTCAGTACCTTAGCGTCTGAGAATGACTACCAGACCCTGAAGCAAGCAGTTTGGACGCCTACCTTCTCTCCACCGAAAGCTACAGACGAAAATTCCGTGACTATCTAAAGGCAAGTAACACCACCTTTCTAGAATTTGCCAATACCAAGAAAAGATATTCATGAAATGGCTGGAAGCAGCATATGTCTACATTTTCAGAGCTCATCAACCTCATGCTAGTTGAGGAATTCTTGAGACGTGTTCCCCCTTCCGTCCGTTTATATTTAGCAGATAAAGAAGAAACCGACTACATCAAATGTGCGAAGTCAGCTGACCTACAGCCTCATCCATCGGCTACACCATCACCACCTCCCAGTAAGAAGTCTTGGTATAGTTATGATAAAGTAGGTACAGATCAAGCAAGCTCTCAATTGTATTGTAAGTATTGCAAACTCTATGGACATACCATAGATAGATGTGGGAAAGCTCAATACAAAGGCAATGAAACAACTAAACCCAAACCGACTCCTCCTAAGTCGGTAAGCCTGTGATGAATGTTGGTGTTCCTGTTAATGATCTTTCTCTCTTCAGCAAACACCTGTATCCTGGAACTGTCTCTACCAACGGTACAGATTCGGAGGGACGTTTCAAATTGAAGATCTTGAGGGACACAGCGGCTCTTCAGTCCATAATATTGAAATCAGCTGTGCCTAACATCACCTACACCGGGGAAACCGTCCTTATCACTGACCTCACTGCTACCACTCCGTATCCACTCGCCAGAGTCCACCTGGATTGTCCTTTTGTGACCGGTGAAGTCCAAGTCGCCATCAGGGAGAAGCCTTTTCCCATGTCTGGAGTGCAACTTCTCCTGGGCAACGACTTGGCAGAAGATCTGCAACCGTCCAACCTGATCACATGGACAAACCCCAGGTGTGTAACTCTGTAGTGGACAATCCCATCTTTGAGTATGTTTCAGCAGAGGTCCAAGAAAGTGATGAAGTTTCTCCTCCGGTTTTGGTGACCACCCGTGCACAAGCTGCACGCCCGCAACCAGCTGACTCTACTGCTACCGCTGTCCCTCAAGACCCTCAGAATCTACCACCAAATCTTACCAGTTTGGAGTTCCGTAAGTTACAGAGGGAAGATCAATCATTAACACCATTATTCTTCCAGGCTGAGACTCAACCTGACAGTATCCCTGGGTTCTTCCTAGAGAATCAGTTGCTCTACCGCAGGTACAGACCCAGTAAGCTGAAGGAGGACGACGATTGGGCAAATGTCGAACAACTAGGTTCCCACCAGCCTACGGCCCGATATTCTACACCTGGCCCATGGAGCTCTTTCTCACTATGGTTTTAACAAAACCTACCACGGAATCAGACAAGACTACTACTGGCCAGGTATGGTTAAGGACGTCAAAAAGTACGTGCAACAGTGTCATACATGTCAGATGGCAGGTAAACCTAACATCTCTATTCCCCAGGCCCCATTGACTCCTATTCAGGTGCCTGCGGAACCTTTCCACAGACTCATCATAGACTGTGTTGGTCTTTACCCCGGACCAGTTCTGGCAACGCCTATATACTAACTATCTTGTGTCCTACCACCAGATTCCCCATAGCAGTTCCAGTAAAGAACATTACGGCTGCTACTGTGGTGAAACAACTAATGAAGATCTTCACCCAGTATGGATTTCCAAGAGAGGTTCAAAGTGACTGTGGCACCAACTTCACCAGTGATCTCTTCAAGAAGACACTGGAGGAGTTCAACATCACACAGGTTGTCCAGCCCCTATCATCCTGCTTCACAGGGTTCTCTTGAACGTAGTCATCAGACTATTAAGCACTCCTAAAGAAATTTTGCAATGAAACCTTGAAGGACTGGGATAAACAACTTGACCTCATTATGTGCATTTTCAGAAGTCTCCCCAATGAGTCTCTAGGAGTATCTCCTTATGAGATGCTCTACGGACGTAAGTGCCGTACTCCTCTCAAAGCTTTAAAGACTCTCTACGTAATGCCACCTTCAGTGACCCTCAGAATGTGCCCAGTTTCTTCAAAACTTAAAACACATTCTAGAGAGAGTACGTAAATTTGCTAATGACAATCTATTGAAAGCCAGACTCAATTTTGACCAACGCAGCAAACTAAGGAAATTTAAACCAGGAGACTTCGTGTTGGCATATTTTCCTATCCCAGGTTCTCCATTGCAAAACAAGTTTTCAGGACCTTACCGCATCAAGGAGTGCAGAAACAACCACAACTACGTTCTTGAGACTCCAGATAGGCGGCGGAAGACCCAGTTGTGCCACGTCAACCTCCTGAAGCAGTATCAAGGTACTCCCCCTACTGTGTTGGTATCATTATCCACCTTTAAAGGTCCATACCTCCACAGTGAGACCTTCCTGCTTCTCCTCCCGAAAGCACTAACACTGAGTCAGTGCCTTCCAACTCGGAAATCCTTAATGATCTTCATACCTATTTGCAGGACAGTAATAGTGCTCCTCTCATCAGAATCTTCAAGGAACATCAGAAGTTGTTCAGCGATGATCCACAGGAGTGTAATGTGGTTCAGCACGACATCCAGCTACTCCCTGACACCCGGCCGATTCGTCAACCTTTCTACAGAATCACCCGAGCAAAAAGGAAGTCATGCGTGCTGAGTACAGTACCTCCTGGATCATGGGCTGGCCACCCCTTGTGAGTCCCCTTGGGCCTCACCCTGCATCTTGGTGCCGAAACCGCAAGGTAAAGTGAGGTTGTGTACGATTAGGAAATTGAATCTTGTGACTATCAAGGATGCTTATCCATTACCTAGAATAGATGACATCCTTGACGCCATTGGTAATGCTCGGTATCTATCAAAGTTAGACTTACTCAAGGGATACTACCAAGTATGTTTGACAGACGAGCTAAGGAAATATCTGCCTTTACCACTCCCTTTGGCCTTTACAGATACGAACGCCTTCCATTTGGACTATGTAATGCCCCGGCCACCTTCCAGCGAGCTGTCAACCGCGTCATCCAGGGCTTAGATAACACCTACGCCTACTTGGATGACATCGTTGTGGCAACCAACACCTGGAGCGAACATCTGCTCAGCTGCAACGATTGTTTGCCAAGCTCCTGACAGCCGGCCTCACCATCAATTTGGGCAAGTCCACCTTTGCCAAAGGTAAAGTGCGTTATCTTGGTCATGAGATAGGGAGTGGCAGCATAGCTCCGTTAAACATACATACCCAAGCCATCCAGCATTACCCACAGCCTACCACCAGGAAGCAGCTCCTGCGCTTCCTTGGTCTTGCCTCCTACTACCGTAGTTTGTGAAGAATTTTAGTACGAAGAATTTATCATTATTTTACATTCACATAATTATACATTTTCTTAGTATTATACTGGAGCCAGAATTCCCCACATCTGCAGTTACCATTATTTTTATGTTCTTATGTTCTTATCAAGGTAGAAGGCAGAAGGCCTATTGGCCCATACGAGGCAGCTCCTATTATTGTTTCTTTTAATCCATTTTTTCATGTGAATACGAATGATATTTGCAATTATCGATTCAACCAACTTTCCCGCATTACACGTTAAGCTAATTGGCTGATAGTTTGACGTAAGTGATTTATCTCTTTTCTTGAAAATTGGTATCATACTAGCAACCTTGTACGACACTGGCACACTGCCTGACTCATGATTTATGATGGTACTTTCTATTTGGTGGAAAGTACCAATATGTTCTTTCATATGACAATATGGAATTTTTATTTATTTACATCTGCATAGAGTGCCGCTGTTTGTATGCAAGCTGTGACCTTGTAAATGAGGATTTCCTGGAAAGGGTTGTATATATGTAAGTGTAGTGTGGATTACACTACACTGGTCAGGGATGTGGTGTAATTGTTGCCTCCACCTTGCAAGTTGACCGTTTGTTCATTTAGATGTTAAATGAAACTGGTGACATCTGTATAGTCGAGAGATATGTGAAGTTCATGTCACTTCCATACAGTTTATATACGAAAGGTCTGTGGTCGCTGCCATATATTAATTAGCAGGTATAGAGATTGCATATTAAATTTGTTTGATATTTGTAATATTATATATTTACTGAACAAGTTTATGTAATTTTCCTTAACTTTTTTGTTAATAAATAACATTGTCGTAAACTGTTTATTTACTACCTCATTATATTTAACTTCTTTCTCTTCATAATAAACTAAAATTAAAATATAGATAGTGTACATATTGTATGTAAGTTCACACTGCATGAAAGTTTCTTACTTGATTATCTAATGACATCTGTAACATTAACTATAGAACTGTAATTACAAGTTTTGACTATTATATGTCCACCCATCTAACACCACCCACCTTATGGATGGAAGACTTGGTTGTAATAAATGAAGGTCAACTAGTCAACGCTGTCCAAGGATTGGCATTATAATGGCTAATATTGATCACCTTTCCATATTAAGTACATTCATACCTATAAGGTAATAAACATTAATGAAACTTTATCCTGGGGTAAAATAACTTATTAACATTAATGCTGCAAGTTAACAATACACATACTTGTTGAATTAAAATGACTTGAAGTTTAGCATCCTGAGAATAACCTTGTATATGAAACTTGGTACGGGTAACAAGGGTATATGTAATGATGTGTAACTTCCAGAGAATAAGTCGAACAATCGGGTCTTTCATTAGTAAATTGCTACCTTGGATAAAATAACAACGTAACACTGTAACATTGCAGGCGATGAGTCACAATAACGTGGCTACAGTATGTTGACCAGACAACACACTAGAAGGTGAAGGGGCGACGACGTTTCGGTCGTACTGGACCATTCTCAAGTCAATTGTGACTTCAGAATGGTCCAGGACGGACCGAAACGTCGTCGTCCTTTCACCTTCTAGTGTGTGGTGTGGTCAACTGAAACATTGTATGAGGTTAACATTGAGTTGTCGGGAGGGGGGCCAGACGGAGCGCCAGGCTACAGGCCACTTGCATGACCCCCCCCCCCCGCCACTGTTAGATTAAGTACTTGTCAAAAACTCTGTGGTTTTACAATTATGGAAGAACACCAATGTTATGTACTCTCACAAATCCAATGTACCTTCTTGTATAAAACCTAAATTAAAAAGTAAATAAATAAATATTGAACTAATAAATTTAATGAATATGGATGCGAAGGGTTAGAGTAATTTGTTAATTAACTATTTTGGATACAAAGGGATGATAGTAATTTACAAATATTACCATTTACTCTGCATTTCCATCTTTAAATACATATTATGAATAATAATTCCTTCATTAAAAGGGTACCGTGTCAAGTGGAAGGGGCGTGGTACCGCATCCCTGCTGTTGTGCGCTCACCCTGGCCTGCATAAGCCGGTGTGTCTGCGCCACTCTGGTCTCTGTGTGTGGAGCTAACCCCGTGGTCTAGGACCCTGTGCTCCACCTGACCACGTGTAGGAAGTGAGGACGCCTACGTCATCATCCAGCACCAGCAGAGGGAGTGTGATTTGGACGTGTGTATGAGTGAGTGCGAGAAGGTTGCGGGCCCGCATGTTGATGTAAGTACTCTGTTTCCGTTTAGGTAATAAAACTCTGAAGCTGGGTTCGCCCCCAGTGTTCCGTCTGTCCTTTGTCCCTGTGACCACCTGGGGAGGTGAAGGGGAATTGGAGACGTGTGAGTCTACCCTGTTTGTCGCCATCAAGTTGAGGTTGGGCCCAACTGTGATTTATGACGTGTGTGAAGACACCTAGTGACACATTCTGAGGTAGAGTAAAGTGAGTTATTTGCTTCTATTTTTTCTATGTGCCGTGTATGTATTCCTGTAATTTGATTCCCTTTTTCAGCAGTGAAAAGTGGTAACAGGGAGATTTCCCTTGGTTATAAATTTTACTGTTGTGTTGTGGTAAAGTGTGGATTATTGGTGGATAATTTACTGGGGGAAGTCATTTACAAGTTTTGCCATGAGTGGCAAGGATGTACTGTGTTGTACCGTGTGTAAACCGTAGACAAGTTTGACCTTGGTGGAAGGCGTTGTGTACTGTGAAGGATTCCGTGAGAATTAAAGTCAGTTAACGTCACCGGGGGTCACGATTTACTTAACGAGGTCACTTGTTCGTTGAACATTGTTGTGATTAACGTAGGGACGTGTAAAGGCAACAGTCACAGTGAAGTTCACGCAGTGGAGGAATTGTCAAGTGAAGACTAACGTAGTGTTAACGATTTAACGAGCTGTCGTTAATTGACTGATTAACGTAAGGGGTTGACGGTCTGTTATGATCGGAGTCAATTGCGCTGTAATTAAGCTGCTGTAATTCGTTGGACTGATCAGATCTGTCTGCGGACAGAGTGATTAAGCACTCGTAGCTAATTAAAGATAATTAGTAATCACCACTTAGTGAATTCACCAGGTGTTGATGTTGTTGTTTACACGGAGTGTTGTAACCTTGTGTGTGGTACAGTAGTCTACCCTCGTTAAGGTAATCTTGTCGTAAGACCGGAAGAGAACTGTCAGTTGAGAGACAGTAGGCTTTAGCAATACTCGTCTGAATTAATCATTATTTAGTGTCATTAGTCAGTCAGCGACGATGGGATAAGGATACCGTGGGTCCATCAGGCTGTTGATTAGCTGTTCTTTAATGTGCCACTGGAGTGACAGTAAAGTAACGTAAATTCACTGTGTAGTAGTTTTAGTCTTGTTTTTTGTGAATAAATTGTTTTGTTATAGAAAACGGTCGTTTACGTCAAACCTTCCAATAAATTTTTTATTCAATAAGTCTTCTTCCAATAAGTGAATTTTATTGAAGGATAATCCTGGATAAGATTTTTGTTTCAAAGAATTCCATATACAAATTCCCTGTCCCCAGTTTTAAGCAATTTGTATATGGAATTCTTTGAAACAAAAATCTTTTCCAGGATTATCCCGGCTAATGTACTTTGGTTTAGATATGTTGATGATATTTTGTGCTTATGGCCGTGCAACAAAGACCAGATAGTTTTCTTAATGAACTCAATTCTTTGGTACCTTCAATAAAATTCACTTGTGAGACTGAGGAGAATGGTACTCTTCCGTTTTTGGACATTATGATTCATAGAGTCACTAGAAAGTTCAAATTTAATGTGTATAGGAAACCTACCAACGTGGGGTCGTATTTCATTTTTATTCGAATCATCATAGTAAAGTTAAACAGGCAGTATTTTCAGGAATGTTTCTACGAGCTTTGAGGGTTTGCAGCCCTGAGTTTTTTGATGAAGAGATTGCTAAAATATATGAAATTGGGAAGAGTTTACAATATCCTAAGGGGTTTTTGGATTTCTCGTTTGTACAGGCCCTAAGGCCTGTACAAACGAGAAATCACGTCCCTAAGGCGAAACCAAAAATTTGAAACCAGAAACCGAAAATCGACAGTGAAAAGAAATATAAGAAACATAGAGAAAATTCGTGTTAGAATTATTTATCTTACTTTTTCGGTCATATTTAAATATATATATATATATATATATATATATATATATATATATATATATATATATATATATATATATATATATATATATATATATATTATATGTCGGAAAATCCGACACCATTTAATATTACATACAGACAGATAATAGCTGTGTTGTATAAACAAGTTAACCCATAGAAAACGTAACTTGTAGTGGAATTACCGTCTATAGAAAATGGGATATCATCACCACATACTATTATAAATTCACCAGCTATTCTGCTGGGAATTATTCTTAAATACATTAGTCTTTGAACTTTACCATCAGAAAAACATCTCATATAAATTAACTTAATTATCAATATCAAAATAGAGTAAATGTGACCCTTCTATCACTTTCTGTCATCTGGACAATGTAAGCCAGGCGTCAGGGAGTGGTGAGGGAGCAGCCATTGTTGATACTAAGACCACAGAGGCTCACGGGAGCAAATATGGCTCCTGTTAATTTTACTTGGACGAAGTGTTATGGAAACCAAAGGTGTACCATTATCAACACGCTGTCAACAAATCAAGTTAAGTGTTCTTCCGAAACCCATTTATCTTTCATTTATGGCCATTAATGTCAGTATATAGGGTGATCCGGTTAGAGCACGAGATAGCCTCATACTAAAGGTAATTAAGCCAGGTCTTTAAGGTTCCATGTACAGTGTTTTCTCTGATATAGCTTGTCATATATAGGAACCTGGCTTCACAGTTAGCGCCCTTTTGACAGGTCAAGACGAGGAAGCAAGGCTTTGTGCATCAGTTACCAGGGTGATGGAAGCTACCTCAAAGAGGGAAAATGTGGTGTCTTCATCCTGGTTATACCTGGTGTACTAAGGCCTGCTGTACAATAAGATAAGGAACCTCTTCAATGTATGTAGTCTAATACTGTAGTTTGATTGGCTGCATATATATAAATTAAATTAATATAAACCCCCCTAATGTGTAGAGGATCGATTTGTGAGATTATGACATTATTGCAGAAATACAGTCCACTTATCATTATACAAATTGCTATCGAAGTATATAAATTAACGTAAATATAAATTCATATAAATTAAATAAATATAAATCTCACAGGTCGGTTCCCACATTATTTGGACCTTCGGAACCGGATTATTTGGTCCTTTGAACCCACATTTGGTCATCTTAGTACCGGATGAACCAGTTAACCAGTGGATTCATTAAATAACTAGTGCAGTGTGATTTAAACAAAGGCCAGCAGTCAAGACGGCGGCGTTGCCTCGAACGAGTTCACGAGCCCCGCTCAGTTCAGATCAGCCTTAGTCAGCGGTTTCATGCACACCCACAGATATTTGGTGGCGTGTTATTCTGTGAAATGACAGCGCTAATATTGAAGCCAGCCAAATTAGTGGCTGTGTCGCGAGATTGTTCACGGATTTCGTGGTGTTAAATTTCGCGAGAGATTATCTACGAATTTTGTGGACTTTATTTCGCGAGGTCACTAATAATATTTAATACTTCTAGATAATATTAGAAGTTTCATAGAGGCAATTAAGAGGCTATTATCAATAATTGTGTATATTATTTCTCCAAAATAGAGAATTATTTAATATATATTGCACTAGTGTTCACAATATAATATTTACTAATTGCCAACCCACAACAGGGTAGGATATTAACATTGACTAGTTGAACTATTATTGTTCATCCTAGTCCCATTATTACCATAGTCAGTTGTACTATATTCAACAACCTAACACCATTAATGAATGGTCCAGACCCTATTTTGGGTGTAATTTTATCAACTCGAGTTGAGTTGTATATATAATAATTTACTTATGATCATTACACCTTTGAGTGATTAATTAGTGTCTCTACCATCCTAGGGTGATTTTGAGGAGCTAACCTAAAGGTACTTCCAGTGACACTGGTTTATCACTCAAATCATTAGTGTGTATGATTGTATATATATAATGTGTATTAATTTTAAGTGCTAATCTCTAGAAGAGGTAGGATTATTGCCTAGTGAGTGCAGAATTTTACCCTAGGCTACCATCAGTACTTGCTCACAATTTATGAGCCAGTGGTGCCCAATTAACAAGTCACCATGACTAATCCACAGAAAGCAAAGCGTGCTTTAATAGCAAGTAAACGCCAACTGACAAGAGATCTCGACCAATATGAACAGTTGTTATATGAGCCTGTAATTAATTATCGTCGGTTGAAAATACCACTGTTACAGATTCAAACCCAATTGCATATATTGAAAGCAAATAGGAAATCTTACCAAAATCAGGTCCACGACGACGACGACATAGTAGTTGAAGATGTGGAACCATTCCTGTCTGACCTAGCACAATATGAAGAAGAAACTCAAGGCAGGTTGGAACATTTACACAGGATAATTGAATCAGAACAATTAGCAAGTACATCAAATAAAGTAGATAATGTTATGGATGATCTAGATCTTTTTGAGAATAAATGTAAAGCCAGATTAGATCCTTTAATCAACAAGGATAAAGCTTCACCCAGTAAAGCTTCACCCAATATTATACCACCAGAAATTAAGCAGTTCTCAGACATTTATCCACAGTCTCTGTGGATTCTGAAACCCAATACCTGAGGCTACTAAGTTAACATGCCTCCAAGCTAGAGGTGAAGCTGAACCAGTAGTAGAAAATGTAAATGAAAATAGCGACAGCACTAATTTCCCAGTCCAGCTTCCTAGGAATAATGCTGGCAATGAGAAAACTGTCATACATCTAGTACTACAATTGCTGGATTTACCTCAACCTGATCAGACTGCTGACTCATTACAATCCTCCAGCATGGAGTTTGAGTCACTACTAAGAACATTCAGTCTTAAGGTTGATATAACTACTAGTGAATGGATGACCAAAGTAGTCCTTCAACGAAAATTGTCCAGCGATATACTAGATGAATTATATTCACATCAACATAACACCATCCTGACAGTACAGGACATCACTGAAGGTTTACATTCCATCATAAACAAACGACGTGCAAATGAGGAAGTTAAAGCCTCTTGCAAGCCTTCAGAAATAGAAAATAAGAGTCAATTAAAGGGTAAAACAACTACCCCAAATAAACATCAACCAATTAATCAAACATCAAGTTGCAGAAAATCTGACAATGCAGCAGAATCCTCCAAGCCTACTGTTACTAGTTCACCCAAACCGGTAACTTCCAAACGTGCAGTAGGCTGGGGGACATGTATGTTCTGCAAAAAGAAACATTCAACATACTGTTGTGCTAATTATCCAACCAGAGACACTCGTATGGAGCGACTCCAGGAATTAGGGAGATGTTCAAGGTGTCTTAAGCCACACATAGACTATTGTGATACCCAATTCAACCTGCAACAGGTGTAGAAGAGGTAGGCACCATGCAGCACTGTGCAAATATACGAAATTAACGTATTCAAGACCCAAGGTGGAAGATAGCATTCCCACCACAGTACAGTACTGCAAGGTGCAACAAACGAAGAGTGTCCAATCGGCAAAGTCTAAAGGTAATACGACTTTGCCTACTGCCCAAATTACCATCCAGAATAAGAGGGCCAAGGTCCATACCCGTGGGTTGTTTGACCAAGGATCCCAGAGAACATATGTCACTAAAAGGTTGGCAGATGAACTACAATTAAGGCCTGTAGCCCAGATGTCATTCAATATCTCAGGGTTTGTAACAGATGCAGGACCTCAAGTCTACCAGGTGGTACAACCATCAGTACGTTTAGGTAGGTACGTCTGTCGAGTACAAGCCATTGTGGTGGACAAAATACCAGTAGACCTACAAGTTCAAGGTCTGAGAGCAACAGCCAAATTCCTGAGAAATAGAGGAATAAAATTGGCAGATAATATTAAGTCTGATCACCTCACCGACTTCGGTCTCCTTGTAGGGACAGACTATTGTCATCGATTCATCGGTAGCCCTACTAAATATCAGGGTATAACCATGTTAAACTCTGCAGGAGGTAAATTACTCTCAGGCCCAGTATCAAGCCTGAGGAGACCTATGCCTGCAGATAAACAATGCCAATAGAAATCTAAATTTGTCAGCTGATTATATTTCTCCAGTAGCATTATACTAAGGAGATTACAGCTGACTATAGTAACAGAGGTTGATGTTAGTATCATCATTTAAAGCTGAAGATGAGTTCATGAGGCCTCAGTGGCAAATCAGTGAACAGTAGCCTAAAACAGCTACAAGTCACTGCGACCAATGTCACTGAACCCACTGCAGTCTCAGAACCATACTTTACTTTAATGATGAGCTATTCAATCTTCTGAATCAATTAACTAAATTAAACCCCAATGAATCTGATGACTGATTTGATACATTTATTATTTAATCAAGATGTATTCCATGGGCCTCAGTGTTTATATATCAGTGACCAGTTACCTGAACAAACTTCAGGTTATATCTAATGTCACTGATCTCACTGCAGTCCCTGAGTCATACTTGACTGTAGTACTTGATCACATTCAGTCTTCTGGGTTAAATAATATGTAATTAGGCTTGAATATTAGCCTTTCAAGAGTTAACAGGGAAATGAAATCGCATTAGACTTCTAACCCCTGCAACTCTAGTACGGGACATCCGTCCTGTACGAACAGACGCACAAATGTGTGATTACTAACTACTAACATCAAATTAATCTAATAATTCGAAGGAGGAGTATCGGTGTTCGTCTGTTCTAAATAGGACTTCGACCCGTGAGCAGCCCCTGGGAATTATGTCGGAAAATCCGACACCATTTAATATTACATACAGACAGATAATAGCTGTGTTGTATAAACAAGTTAACCCATAGAAAACGTAACTTGTAGTGGAATTACCATCTATAGAAAACGGGATATCATCACCACATACTATTATAAATTCACCAGCTATTCTGCTGGGAATTATTCTTAAATACATTAGTCTTTGGACTTTACCATCATAAAAAAATCTCATATAAATTAACTTAATTATCAATATCAAAATAGAGTAAATGTGACCCTTCTATCACTTTCTGTCTCTGGACAATGTAAGCCAGGCGTCAGGGAGTGGTGAGGGAGCAGCCATTGTTGATACTAACCACAGAGGCTCACGGGAGCAAATACGGCTCCTGTTAATTTTACTTGGACGAAGTGTTATGGAAACCAAAGGTGTACTATTATCAACACGCTGTCAACAAATCAAGTTAAGTGTTCTTCCGAAACCCATTTATCTTTCATTTATGGCCATTAATGTCAGATATAGGGTGACCGGTTAGAGCACGAGATAGCCTCATACTAAAGGTAATTAAGCCAGGTCTTTAAGGTTCCATGTACAGTGTTTTCTCTGATATAGCTTGTCATATATTAGGAACCTGGCTTCACAGTTAGCGCCCTTTTGACAGGTCAAGACGAGGAAGCAAGGCTTTGTGCATCAGTTACCAGGGTGATGGAAGCTACCTCAAAGAGGGAAAATGTGGTGTCTACATCCTGTTATACCTGGTGTACTAAGGCCTGCTGTACAATAAGATAAGGAACCTCTTCAATGTATGTAGTCTAATACTGTAGTTTGATTGGCTGCATATATATAAATTAAATTAATATAAACCCCCCCTAATGTGTAGAGGATCGATTTGTGAGATTATGACATTATTGCAGAAATACAGTCCACTTATCATTATACAAATTGCTATCGAAGATATAAATTAACGTAAATATAAATTCATATAAATTAAATAAATATAAATCTCACAGGTCGGTTCCCACAATATATATATATATATATATATATATATATATATATATATATATATATATATATATATATATATAAAGACACAACCACTCGCCGTGACCAGGATTCGAACCTAGGTTATTGCGGCCACAACGCAATGTACTAACCACTATACGATCACGGCCACCATGGATGTGTGGCTGAACTGGTTGGTTGTTATTGATAAGAGTAGACTCTCTCTCTCTCTTTCTCTCTCTCTCTCTCTCTCTCTCTCTCTCTCTCTCTCTCTCTCTCTCTCTCTCTCTCTCTCTCTCTCTCTCTCTCTCTCTCTCTCTCTCTCTCCTCTCTCTCTCTTACTCTCTTCTCTCCTCTCTCCCTCTCCTCTCTCTCTCTCTCTCTCTCTCTCTCTCTCTCTCTCTCTCTCTCTCTCTCTCTCTCTCTCTCTCTCTCTCTCTCTCTCTCTCTCTCTCTCTCTCTCTTTCTCTCTCTCTCTCCCTCCTCTCTCTCTCTCTCTCTCTCTCTCTCTCTCTCTCTCTCTCTCTCTCTCTCTCTCTCTCTCTCTCTCTCTCTCTCTCTCTCTCTCTCTCTCTCTCTCTCTCATCTCCTAATAATGGCAATAGAATGGCTGAAGGTTCGAGCAGGTTGAGCTGACTTGCCAGACTCAAAGAATATGGAATAGCACTGATATTTTTGTATAATAATGATCCTCCAATCTAATTTAGTTATTTTAATTAGTTATATTAATTATTTAATTAGTTATTTTAATTATTTAAGTAAATAATTTAATTATTTAATTAGTTATTTTAATTACCTAATTAGTTATTTTAATTACCTAATTAGTTATTTTAATTATTTAATTAGTTATTTTACTTATTTAATTAGTTATTTTAATTATTTAATTAGTTATTTTACTTATTTAATTTAATATTTTAATTACTTAATTATTATATTTTGTCTATATGTTCTATATAATCGTAGCTATGAGTGACTGCGGGAAGTGAGGTTTAGATCTTTGACTATTGTAATGTTTGTTTGATGCTTCGTGGAGTCTCGCCTTGAGATTGTGGAGGGAGGAGGCTTCCACAACTTCCTTCAGTGCATTCCACAAATGGAGCAGCCGTGCAGGTGTGTGGTGGAGGGTGGAGGCCTGGCCACCATTACACCACAGCCTTCATATTGTCGGGTTTTGCAATCAGAATTTGTTATTGACAAATAGTTGTATACTTATAATTGAGTTCATTACACAAGAGAAATTCAAAATACCACATGATAATGATAAATTCTATTACCTATAATTAGATTTAGAAACTGTATTTGTCACTGATTTAGACAAATGAATGCAGTTGTGGTAGAGTGAGACTTGAGTTCACTCACGTCTACATATTGAGTGAACATTTTCATGTGCATGTCAGCCGAGGAATGAGTGATGGATGAATGAGCGATATTATTGAGAATGGCAGAGCCTGCCCGAGGCTGTTGCTAGCTGACCGTCATGTGTTGTAATTTCCAACCTCTGGAAATCACCGAATTTGGGAGAGGTGGGAATCTTAGAAAAAGGATGGCTGAGTGCCTTGAGTAGTAAATTCCAACTTCTGATTATCCGCACATTTGAACCAGGATGGGAACGTTTGAAAGTAGTTTCCTGATATATACATATATATATATATATATATATATATATATATATATATTAGTATATTTTGGTAGCAGTCTTTCCTGTAGACATATATTATTAAATATGACCGAAAAAGTAAGATTAATAATTCTAACACGAATAATTCTAACACAAACATTACAATAGTCGAAGCGTAATCTTTCGTACATTACGCTTCACTGTTGGAGGTAAATCAAAAATCACTTCTCCAAAATTCATTTTTATTTCTAGTCTGACGCGACACGGGCGCGTTTCGTAAAACTTATTACATTTTCAAAGACTTCACAAATACACAACTGATTAGAACTTACGTATCTCTGATTTTATATCTACATTTGAGTGAGGTGGGAGGGGTGATGTGGCATTAACACAAGACAGAACAAGAGGGGATATTAATAGGGTATTAAAAGTATCAACACAAGACAGAACAGAAACAATGGGTATTGAATAGAAGTGTTTGTAGAAAGCCTATTGGTCCATATTTCTTGATGCTTCTATATTGGAGCGGAGTCTTGAGGTGGGTAGAATATAGTTGTGCAATAATTGGCTGTTGATTGCTGGTGTTGACTTCTTGATGTGTAGTGCCTCGCAAACGTCAAGCCGCCTGCTATCGCTGTATCTATCGATGATTTCTGTGTTGTTTACTAGGATTTCTCTGGCGATGGTTTGGTTATGGGAAGAAATTATATGTTCCTTAATGGAGCCCTGTTGCTTATGCATCGTTAAACGCCTAGAAAGAGATGTTGTTGTCTTGCCTATATACTGGGTTTTTTGGAGCTTACAGTCCCCAAGTGGGCATTTGAAGGCATAGACGACGTTAGTCTCTTTTAAAGCGTTCTGTTTTGTGTCTGGAGAGTTTCTCATGAGTAGGCTGGCCGTTTTTCTGGTTTTATAGTAAATCGTCAGTTGTATCCTCTGATTTTTGTCTGTAGGGATAACGTTTCTATTAACAATATCTTTCAGGACCCTTTCCTCCGTTTTATGAGCTGTGGAAAAGAAGTTCCTGTAAAATAGTCTAATAGGGGGTATAGGTGTTGTGTTAGTTGTCTCTTCAGAGGTTGCATGGCTTTTCACTTTCCTTCTTATGATGTCTTCGATGAAACCATTGGAGAAGCCGTTATTGACTAGGACCTGCCTTACCCTACAGAGTTCTTCGTCGACTTGCTTCCATTCTGAGCTGTGGCTGAGAGCACGGTCGACGTATGCATTAACAACACTCCTCTTGTACCTGTCAGGGCAGTCGCTGTTGGCATTTAGGCACATTCCTATGTTTGTTTCCTTAGTGTAGACTGCAGTGTGGAAACCTCCGCCCTTTTCCATGACTGTTACATCTAGAAAAGGCAGCTTCCCATACTTTTCCGTCTCGTAAGTGAAACGCAGCACGGAACTCTGCTCAAATGCCTCCTTCAGCTCCTGCAGATGTCTGACATCAGGTACCTGTGTAAAAATGTCGTCAACATACCTGCAGTATATGGCCGGTTTCAAGTTCATGTCGACTAAGACTTTTTGCTCGATGGTACCCATGTAGAAGTTTGCAAACAGGACACCTAGGGGAGAACCCATGGCGACCCCTTCTACTTGCTTATACATGTGCCCATCCGGGCTCAAGAAGGGTGCCTCTTTAGTACAAGCTTGGAGTAGTTTCCTCAGAATACTTTCTGCTGCATGTCAAGAGGAGTACAGGCTGGATCACGATACACTCTGTCGGCTATCATTCCGATTGTCTCGTCCACAGGTACGTTGGTAAACAGCGATTCTACGTCCAACGAGGCTCTTATCTCTGTGGCCCGTGTGCCCCGCAGTAAGTCCACAAATTCCTTTGGAGACTTCAGGCTGAAGGCGCAAGGAACATAAGGAGTCAGCAGGCCGTTGAGTCGCTTCGCCAGTCTGTACGTGGGTGTGGGTATCTGGCTAATGATTGGCCGAAGTGGGTTTCCAGGCTTGTGCGTCTTGATATTTCCATACGCATATCCAGGTTTATATTCCCCAATGATCTTTGGCAGGTGGAGTCCGGATTTCTTGGCGTTCACAGTTTCGATCAGTTTGTTGACCTTTGCTTTTAATTCGGCTGTAGTGTCCTTCGTTACCCTTTGGAACTTAGTTTGGTCAGAGAGTATGATATTCATTTTCGCCAGATATTCGTCTTTTTAAGAATGACATATATTGGCGACTTGTCACCTCTCCTGACAACTATCTCCTTGTTCTCACGAAGGCTTTTAGCTGCCGCTTTAAGCTCGGGGGACAGTATGGTGCTTCTGTAGTTGCCTCGATTCTTTCCTCCTTCTGCAATAAGTTCTGCTTGTAAGGTATCTTTGGTAGTGACCTTCTTTTGTGTCTCGAGGTCGAATATGTCGTCCAACAGAATTTCCAACTCTACTTTCCTTGCCATTTCACTCGGTCTGGACATAACATGACAGTTTATGCCCAGATTTAGGAGAGTGACTTGGTCCTCAGTGAGGTTAATTCCTGCAAGGTTCAGGAAGCCATCTCTTGGTCGTGGAATTGCCATAGGTCCTCCCTATAATGTTGTTAGTTTCTTGATAATCCTTGTTTCAGTGCTGAGGTGATGTTGGTCTGTGAGGATGTCGAGGTGTTGTTCAATGCGGGTACGGATACTATGGTCGATGTTGCTATTTCTCCACTCGTTTGTAGCATGAAGTAGTTGCGTTTTGTTGTCTTTGATTTCATTCTCTGCCTTGTATATCTGATAACGAATCAGATCCTGGCGATATTTTATCGTGAAGGCTTGATTCCTTGCTGCTGGGTCGTGCACTTTAATATTAGTATATTTTGGTAGCAGTCTTTCCTGTAGACATATATTATTAAATATGACCGAAAAAGTAAGATTAATAATTCTAACACGAATTTTCTCAATCTTTCGTACATTACGCTTCACTGTTGGAGGTAAATCAAAAATCACTTCTCCAAAATTCATTATTATTTCTAGTCTGACGCGACACGGGCGCGTTTCGTAAAACTTATTACATTTTCAAAGACTTCACAAATACACAACTGATTAGAACTTACGTATCTCTGATTTTATATCTACATTTGAGTGAGGTGGGAGGTGGGAGGTCTCACTCAAATGTAGATATAAAATCAGAGATACGTAAGTTCTAATCAGTTGTGTATTTGTGAAGTCTTTGAAAATGTAATAAGTTTTACGAAACGCGCCCGTGTCGCGTCAGACTAGAAATAAAAATGAATTTTGGAGAAGTGATTTTTGATTTACCTCCAACAGTGAAGCGTAATGTACGAAAGATTGAGAAAATTCGTGTTAGAATTATTAATCTTACTTTTTCGGCCATATTTAATAATATATATATATTATATATATATATATATATATATATATATATATATATATATAATATATATATATATATATATATATTTATATTATATATATATATATATATATATATATATATAAAATATATATATATATATATATATATATATATATATATATATATATATATAATATATATATATACAAATATATTAGTATATTTTGGTAGCAGTCTTTCTTGTAAACATATGTTGTTAAATATGACCAAAAAAGTAAGATTAATAATTCTAACACGAATTTTCTCAATATTTCTTATGTTTCTTTTTACTGTCGATAGTAACTGCAAAACCAGTTCTCCAAAATTCGTTTTTATTTCTAGTCTGACGCGACGCTTGAACGCGTTTCGTAATAACTTATTACATTTTCAAAGACTTTAGTTTTACACACACACAACTGTAACCTGAAAACAGAGTTTTGCTATGAAAACGTTTTAAACGATTTGTCTTATATACTCGCATTTGGATGAGGTGATATGTTGCAACAGTTTTGGATGAGGGGAACAAACTTTCAACACAAGACAGAACACGGAGCAATGGGTATAAATTGGATAAATGAGAGGGAAGAATGGAAGTAACTGCAAAGGGCCTATTGTCCCATATATCCTCTTGATGCTTCTATAACGGTACGGAGTCTTGAAGTGGATAGAATATAGTTGTGCCTTAATTGGCTGTTGATTGCTGGTGTTTACTTCTTGATATGCAGTGCCTCGCAGATGTCAAGCTGCCTGCTGTCGCGGTATCTATCGATGATTTCTGTGTTGTTTGTTATGATTTCTCTGGTGATGGTCTGGTTGTGGGAAGAGATTATATGTTCCTAAATGGAGCCCTGTTGCTTATGCATTGTCAATAGACTGGAAAGAGGTGTTGTTGTCTTGCCTATGTACTGAGTTCTTTGGGGCTTACAGTCCCCAAGTGGGCATTTGACGGAATAGACGACGTTGGTCTCTTTTAAGGCGTTCTGCTTTGTGTCTGGAGAGTTTTTCATGAGTAGGTTGGCCGTTTTCTTAGGTTTTATAGTAAATCGTCAATTGTATCTTCTGATTTTTGTATGTAGGGATAACGTTCCTATTAACAATATCTTTCAGGACCCTTTCCTCCGTTTAATGAGCTGTGGAAAAGAAGGTCCTGTAAAATAGTCTAATAAGGGGCTACAGGTGTTGTGTTAGTTGACTCTTCTGAGGTTGCATTGCGTTTCACCTTCATTTTTATGATATCATTAACGAAACCATTGGAGAAGCTGCTGTTGACCAGGACCTGCCTTACCCTACAGAGTTCTTCATCGACTTGCTTCCATCCTGAGCTGTGGCTGAGAGCACAGTCGACGTAAGCGTTGACAACACTCCTCTTGTACCTGTCTGGGCAGTCACTGTTGGCATTGAGTCACATTCCTATGTTTGTTTCCTTAGTGTAGACTGCAGTGTGGAAACCTCCGCTACTTTCCATGACTGTTTCATCTAGAAGGGGCAGCTTCCCTTCCTTCTCCATCTAGTAAATAAAACTCAACACAGAATTCTGCTCGAATGCCTCCTTCAGCTGCTGCAGAAGTCTGATATCAGGTAACTGTGTAAAAATGTTGTCAACATACCTGCAGTATATGGCAGGTTACAAGTTCATGTATACATATATATATATATATATATATATATATATATATATATATATATATATGCGAACAAGCCTAAGTGGTCCCCAGGACTATATGCAAATGAAAACTCACACCCCAGAAGTGACTCGAACCCATACTCCCAGAAGCAACGCAACTGGTAACTACAGGGCGCCTTAATCCACTTGACCATCACGGCCGTCAAAGGAAGTGATAGCCGAGGCTACTTGAGCCACTTCCCCGACGGCAACTCGGATGGTAATCTTGGGCATAGCATTTCACCAAATCACCTCATTCTTTGGGGCACACGTGATTAACACAAATGCGAACAAGCCTGAATGGTCCCCAGGACTATATGCGAATGAAAACTCACACCCCAGAAGTGACTCGAACCCATACTCCCAGAAGCAACGCAACTGGTAACTACAGGGCGCCTTAATCCACTTGACCATCACGGCCGTGAAAGGAAGTGATAGCCGAGGCTATTTGAGCCACTTCCCTGACGGCAACTCGGATGGTAATCTTGGGCATAGCATTTCACCAGATCACCTCATTCTTTGGGGCACACATGAGGAACAAAAATGCGAACAAGCCTGAATGGTCCCCAGGACTATATGCGAATGAAAACTCACACCCCAGAAGTGACTCGAACCCATACTCCCAGAAGCAACGCAACTGGTAACTACAGGGCGCCTTAATCCACTTGACCATCACGGCCGTCAAAGGAAGTGATAGCCGAGGCTATTTGAACCACTTCCCCGACGGCAACTCGGATGGTAATCTTGGGCATAGCATTTCACCAAATCACCTCATTCTTTGGGGCACACGTGAGGAACACAAATGCGAACAAGCCTGAATGGTCCCCAGGACTATATGCGAATGAAAACTCACACCCCAGAAGTGACTCGAACCCATACTCCCAGAAGCAACGCAGCTGGTAACTACAGGGCGCCTTAATCCACTTGACCATCACGGCCGTCAAAGGAAGTGATAGCCGAGGATATTTGAGCCACTTCCCCGACGGCAACTCGGATGGTAATCTTGGGCATAGCATTTCACCAAATCACCTCATTCTTTGGGGCACACGTAAGGAACACAAATGCGAACAAGCCTGAATGGTCCCCAGGACTATATGCGAATGAAAACTCACACCCCAGAAGTGACTCGAACCCATACTCACAGAAGCAACGCAACTGGTAACTACAGGGCCCTTAATCCACTTGACCATCACGGCCGTCAAAGGAAGTGATAGCCGTGGCTATTTGAGCCACTTCCCCGACGGCAACTCGGATGGTAATCTTGGGCATAGCATTTCACCAAATCACCTCATTCTTTGGGGCACACTTGAGGAACACAAATGCGAACAAGCCTGAATGGTCCCCAGGACTATATGTGAATGAAAACTCACACCCCAGAAGTGACTCGAACCCATACTCTCAGAAGCAACGCAACTGGTAACTACAGGGCGCCTTAATCCACTTGTCCTGGGGACCATTCAGGCTTGTTCGCATTTGTGTTCCTCACGTGTGCCCAAAGAATGAGGTGATTTGGTGAAATGCTATGCCCAAGATTACCATCCGAGTTGCCGTCGGGGAAGTGGCTCAAATAGCCTCGGCTATCACTTCCTTTGACGGCCGTGATGGTCAAGTGGATTAAGGCGCCCTGTAGTACCAGTTGCGTTGCTTCTGGGAGTATGGGTTCGAGTCACTTCTGGGGTGTGAGTTTTCATTCGCATATAGTCCTGGGGACTATTCAGGCTTGTTCGCATTTGTGTTCCTCACGTGTGCCCCAAAGAATGAGGTGATTTGGTGAAATGCTATGCCCAAGATTACCATCCGAGTGCCGTCGGGGAAGTGGTCAAATAGCCTCGGCTATCACTTCCTTTGACGGCGTGATGGTCAAGTGGATTAAGGCGCCCTGTAGTTACCAGTTGCGTTGCTTCTGGGAGTATGGGTTCGAGTCACTTCTGGGGTGTGAGTTTTCATTCGCATATAGTCCTGGGGACCATTCAGGCTTGTTCGCATTTGTGTTCCTCACGTGTGCCCCAAAGAATGAGGTGATTTGGTGAAATGCTATGCCCAAGATTACCATCCGAGTGCCGTCGGGGAAGTGGTCAAATAGCCTCGGCTATCACTTCCTTTGACGGCCGTGATGGTCAAGTGGATTAAGGCGCCCTGTAGTACCAGTTGCGTTGCTTCTGGGAGTATGGGTTCGAGTCACTTCTGGGGTGTGAGTTTTCATTCATATATATATATATATATATAATATATATATATATATATATATAATATATATATATATATATATATATATATATATATATATATATATATATATATATATATATATAGGGGTACCACCACTGGTTTAATTAAAGGGACCCACATCCTCGAAGAAGAAAATAAATAGTGTTCAGAGAAGACCTTGTGGATTCTCACTGAATACTTTAATCTTTTCCTCTCCTACCACCCCTATTATTTTTTTTTTTTTTATTTGATTTTATTGCAATGTTACAGTTTACAGAAAACACACACTTATATAACAATATACCAATCAGTGTTCGAAGACCTCGTCCAGTTCCTCGGGGGTCGGGTGCGTACCCAAGATACAGCACGCATTTCCCCTCTGAACAGCGACACTGAGGCGCTGGAACATAAAACTGGCCGCTCTTGGGTCTCTAGTCTTCCCAATGAGTTCCTCGCCCAGCTCCTTCAGGAACTTAAGTGCACATTTACCCCAGGCGCCCAGAGTCTCAGAGCCTATTGGCACGAACCTGTAACAACGTTCTAGGTCCCTGTACTTGTTAGTTTTCTGGGTCTCCCTGAAGGTGGCCGCCCCGCCTCCCTCAGCTGCGCTGTAAGGTAGATAGGTATCAGCCAATGTGGATGCACACGTGTAGTCCCACACGACCTGTTTACCTTCCCTCCACGGCTGCAGGGTGACTCCATCTGGGCGTTTTTGGCTGTTGTCAGGCCTGCACAACTGAGGTTCCCTTTGTGCTGGGCACCCAGCTGAAGCCAAACTTCTCTTGATGATGTCATTGACTGCTTCATGTCTGGCAATCTTTCCCTGTCTTACGACAGATGAGACCATGGCTGCCGTATTGGTCTGCCCGTGCATGGCCGCAAATACACCGGTGCTCGGTGGAGATAGGGGCGGCAAGGCGCAGAGCAACACCAATACTTAGGGTCCGATGGTCCAGGCGGGTGCCCAAGGCGGAATTAGGGACTGCCAACAGGAAGTCCCCGGCATGGGGAGCTTGCACAGCTAGAAGACGCGCTTTGTCCTTCCTGGAAGCTGCCTCCAGCAATGATGTGGCGATGTTCTCCACTATGGGGCTATCCCATTTGGACTGTTTGCAGTCATTTGGAAAAGTCGGTCGAGGATGAGAGTTGACAAGAGTGTCCCACTGACCGGCTCCTTCCGCGAATTTGGGATCATGAATCCCAATGAAGTCTCTTAGGTGTTCCGGTAGTATTTCCTTAACTAATTCACCTGTTGCACTGGTCGAGGATAAGAATGCCGGCAATGCTAACTGTGTCGCCTTGCGAATACCTATCCCCCGAGTCTAACTGGGAGCGTTGCTTGGTCCCATTGGTCATCTTGCAGGGAGAGGTTTAACACTTTCACGGTTATTGACCTTAGGAGTGTGTCATATTCTGTTAATTTTGGGCTGTCGAAGGAGGGAGCACACCTTAGGAAATAGGTCAGTCTGGGCAAAGCCAGGCACCTTGTGAGAAGGTACAGAGCATCGTGGGCGTCCAAAGCCCCTATTCTTCCCTCCATCCTCCTCAGGTCGTTCAGCTTTTCTTCGAGGACTACCTCAATGGCGCTCGAGCCCAGAGGTGCCCCTAGCAGCACACTGTCGGTGGGAGCGATCACTTGGGCTCCTGGCAATATTTCGCACTGCATCTATGGTTGGTTGGCTAGATGAGATGATTTCACACTTTAATGGGTTTAGGGTGAGTCCTAACTCCTCTCCCTTAGATTTCACCAGCTGTAGATCTTCTAGCAGGGACTCCTGTGTCCCTGCCAGGGTGCCATCGTCCAGGAACCAGATGTTGAGTTCGCTGGTCAACCTGCTTGTGACCTCTTTAACAGCCATGCAAAAAAGAAAAGGGGCAAGTGGGTCTCCCTGCTGGACACCTTCTGCAGAAACAACTTCATGTTCCCCAAACAGCAGCGTCGATTCCCTACTGTACCCTGCTGAGACGAAGGGGAGTAGAGAAGGAAAGCTTGTTCGAACTGCTTCCAGTACCACATCCCTTTTTACCTGGTTGAAGGCATTTTTAAAGTCTAATTTAATTAATGCCTTATTTTCTGGGAGGTGCTTGATATAGGCTCGTGCTGCATGAGCTGCTGCTTCACAGCCATGGGGGACACCAAAACCTAGTTGATGGGGTCGAAGCATCGTCGCAGCGTCTATGCTAATTTTTCTGACAGCTGCCCTAGCAACAAGGCGCCGAAGTGTGTTACCCACGGCAATGGGTCTGACTCCACCATCTTTCTTCTTGAGGGCACAAAGGGATGCTCCAAAGAAAAAGGGTTTAATTGTATCTGGGATCAACCCAGAGAGGCAGTCGTTGACAAACTTCGTGACCTCTGACAATAGTGTC